>NW_007787694.1:0-2448 GCF_000696425.1 Galeopterus variegatus
AAATGCGGTGCTGGGGCTACTAGGGATGAAACCAGAGTGCTTTGACATCTCATCGGAAAAGGTTTTATGTAAAATGTAGTAGGTTTTGAATTGTCTTCCCCCAAAAAAGATATGCTGAAGTCCCTAACCTCAGTACCTAAGAATGTGATCTTATTTAGAAAAGGAATCTTTGCAGATGTAAATAGTTAAGATGAGGTCATACTGGAGTAGAGTGGACCCCTGATCCAGTATGACTGGTGTCTTATGACAGACGACCATGTTCAGACAGAGATACACAAAGAGAACATCACGTGAAGACAGAAGTTTGGAATGATGCATCTACAAGTCAAAGAATACCAAAAATTGCTATCAAACACCAGAACCTAGGAAGAAGCAAGGAAGGATTCCCCTATGGGTCTTACAGACAGCATGGCACTACCTACATCTTGATTTTGGATATCTAAACTCCAGACTGTGAGACAATAAATCGCTGTTGTTTTAAGCCACTCACTTTGTCGTGTTTAATTACAGCAGACCTAGGAAACAATTACATAAGGTAACGTGTCCTAAGAGCTAAAGTAAGCAAAAGATGTCCTGCCTTATATCAGCTGATATATCTGTCATAAGAAAGTCAAAAATAATTCCATTTCAATTTTAGGATTTCTTGAATAAAAGACAATACTAAAGACTAAGGGATAAGGATCAGGATTCTTCCAGCAGACTCTTGGGTTTTGCTTTAGGAAGGAAATCTGAAGGACAACTCTCAGTACTGTCAGCTTGCTCACTGGCACCGATCTCTTCCAACTCTGAGATTCTCTGATTCTCAGAAATGGGCAATTTGTGGAACACGCTTGTGTCTGTTTCTGGTCTGAGAATGTTCTGATCGTTTTGAATGTTCTGAAGCATTCCTTCAGCTCGTGCTCCCAGTAACTATGGAAGGTAGAGGGAATATGAGGTTACCTCTGATTTAGCTGCACAGGGCATCAGGATTTATCTACCAGCAAGCTGCCGTCCTCTGTATGGCCCTCTTAGCCTGGACACCTAGTACCCTTTCTCCTACTGCTTGGTATTGCCTCCTGCCTGAGTGGCCTGGGAAGTCAGTTAAATGATCCCCACTCCTCAGCTCTGTTTCATATTTCTGTTACCATACATTTTCCATTCCTATGAATTCTCCAGACCTCTTCCCTGAAACCTCAGACTGACTCTGGGCTTGCCCCGCCCTAGCTTGGCAACTGTATTCCAGTTTCCTGATCCCTGCTTGCTCTCTGCTGTAGATGCTGGACTCTTCTGCTGGAGCTGCATGTTCAGCTCGCCTCTCGTGCCACTGACTCCCACCTCCCGGTCCACCAGTTTACTCTCCTGCCCACAGCTCAGATGGTCCTCGGCTCTTGCTTCCTGGCTCGTTATGCTGTGTCCTCTGGCTCCTCTTAGTCATTTATGCCAACACCAAAAAATGTTCATATTCTTCTTTTAGAAGTGCCCTTGTAAGGTTCACCTCTTCAGAAGAATAGCTGACTATATGTGCAGAGGTCTAGTCTATTGCAGGCAGTCACCTCGTCCCCTCCTATGGCTATCTAGAAGTGTAACTGGGAATATAGACAAGCAGAGCAGAACCTTCCCTTTGTTTATGAAATGGAAAAAAGATGCCATGCCTCTGTTGACTAAATCCTACATCTTCTGGACCATCCCCAGATAAAGATGAATGTTTCCTGAATGGCTAAAAAAAAAAAAAATTACAAGAGAGCTAAAGAGCTGGCCCTTGTTGCCCCTACCTGCTGTACTGCCATGGCAACCTGCTGGAGAGAGTTTTAGTAGAAAGACAATGAAATGACCAACTCATCTGCTGATTGCTATGGACAGAATGTCTGTGTCCATCAAAAGGTATATGTTGAAGCCCTAATTCCAAATGTGATGGTATTTGGAGGTGAGGCCATCAGGAAATAATTAAGCTTAGATGAAGTCATGAGGGTGGAGTCCTCATTATAGGAATAGAGTCCTTATAAGAAGAGTAAGAAACTAGAGTCCACTCTTTCTCTCTGCCATGTGACGATACCGCAAGAAGCCAGCCATCTGCAAGCTAAGAAGAAGTATGAATTCTCCAGACCTCTTCCCTGAAACCTCAGACTGACTCTGGGCTTGCCCCGCCCTAGCTTGGCAACTGTATTCCAGTTTCCTGATCCCTGCTTGCTCTCTGCTGTAGATGCTGGACTCTTCTGCTGGAGCTGCATGTTCAGCTCGCCTCTCTCACCACTGACTCCCACCTCCCGGTCCACCAGTTTACTCTCCTGCCCACAGCTCAGATGGTCCTCGGCTCTTGCTTCCTGGCTCGTTATGCTGTGTCCTCTGGCTCCTCTTAGTCATTTATGCCAACACCAAAAAATGTTCATATTCTTCTTTTAGAAGTGCCCTTGTAAGGTTCACCTCTTCAGAAGAATAGCTGACTATATGTGCAGAGGTCTAGTCTATTGC
>NW_007787695.1:0-2447 GCF_000696425.1 Galeopterus variegatus
ATCCAATAAGCGTATTTTGCCAAGTATTAGGCCAAGTGAAATATGACTTCCCCCTTCTCCCGTGAGGCAACCCAGTGCCCTCAGGCTATGACATAGGGAGCACTTTCTATTCCTCCCCTGCACCTGAGACCCAGGCCAACTCCCTGTAATTGCCTTTTTTCTTTGCTAAAGGCCCCAAGGATGCCCAAGGAGCTTTCCTCTCAGTGGTGCCATCACAGGGTCCATCCTTTGGGCTTTTGTCCTCCAAAACAGGAGAAGCTTCCCGAGATTCTCTTCTCCTCAGCTCCCACTTTCTTGTTCTCCCCAAAGATTTCTACAAGTCTCTTTCTGCTTTAAGGATTTCGTATCATAGAGAAAGGGATGTTATGAAATAAGAAGTCACAGACTTGTGACATAGCGTAATGACTTCGTATAGCATAAATTATTCGAAGTTATACGATTTCTGTATGATTTTTTTCAAATGTCCTTTTAAAATATTCTAAAATTCTCTATTCACAAATGCCATCTTCACAAAGGTAGAATAATGTCATTACATCATGTCTGGTCACCTGATTCACAATGGGAAGTTTTCTGCATATACCCCCATCACGTTTTATTTCAGAATCACACATATTATTACTTAATGCGTTAACGTGAAGTGTAAAGAATCCGTAAGGCAAAAAGAAGTCTCTAGAGAATTACTAAATTTATCTTCACCTTGTTTTGCTTCCTTTGGCCATTTTCCATTCGACTTTCCCTGTCTATCAAGTGTGTGACCCCCGCCCCCACAGGTCCACTCAGTGTTCAGCAGTCACCATGGCTGTTCCCTTGGCTGTAGGATTCCAGCCTCCTCTTGGCTGGCAGGTGGACTCGGGGTCTCCACTGGTGTGCTAAATGGCTTACATCATCACACCCTAGGTTATTACTGAGAATTGAAAGATAGAATGCCCAACCCCTGACCCCAAGATTCTGACTTCACTGTGGTATGGTGGAGGACATATGTCAGTCTATTTCAAAAGCTTCCCAGGTGAATATAATGTATGCACACACTTGAGATCTACCCCCTGGTTTGACCCATGTTGCAAAGTCATCATCACAAAAGAAGCCCAGCTTTCTATTTACTCAGAGGGTTTCACTTCCCAGGGGAGAGTGCAGGGATTGAGGAGGAACGAGGAGAAAATATGTCTTTCTTTCTGATGAACATGAGGCTCACTGAACCTGAAGTAAGACTCCCAGGCTTGATACTGGTGTCCTTAGATTTTTGTTTTGTTTGGGACAGCTGGCCAGTATGGGGATCCAAACCCTTGACCGTGGTGTTACAAGGTGGTACTCTAACCAACTGAGCTAACAGGCCAGCCCTGGCGTCCTTAGTAGAAGTGGCCACTGGAGTGTGCCTCCCTAGGTCCTGCAGGATCCTATTGCAGAGACTCCTTCCTGTGAGCCATGGAAAAGCCTACTGCCAGAAGCTGGTGGCCCTTTCTTGAGAGTATATAGAAGGTTAATAAAAGGAGGGACTCTAGTTCTCTGCTTGCACAGAGGGTAGACCAGGAGCACTGAAACAATTGTAAACTCACTTCCAGTTCTGCCTATGGTGCCTGCTTCCCCTTTACTCTTCCCCTTGCTCTCACAAACTACATCCAGGGGTGCAGCTGCTGAACGCAATACTGAAACACCAGCTTCTGATATGTTCCACTGAATTAAAAGAAGTGTTCATTCTGCCGCTCAGCTCCCCAGCCCTTGTGATTTTAACTGCCAGTTTCTGCCCCTGGTTCACGAGTGTTTCTTGCTTTCTCAGCCAAGAGCATCTCTGAGATGAGATCACACATTAAATGAAGACAAGCCTTGCTATTCTTCCTGATGGAAATGGTGATTATAAACACATGAAGATATCCATACACTCCCCATGTACTCAGGACTCTCTCTTGTGCTTTGGCACTTAATAAAATCATCCCTAACTCACACAACAACCCTGGAAGATCTGAAAAAAGTCAGGTAACTATTGAGGTATAATTTAAAAACCTCAAAGAGTTGTGGCACATTTATGCTGTCATGTAGCCATGTCCACAAGATGCAGAACGTTTCCATCATCCCCAAACATTCCCTCCTGCTCCCGTGTACCCTCTGCCCTCACCCCTGCCCCGGCAACTGCTCATCGACCTTCTGTCACCATAGTTGTGCTTGTTGTAGAATTTCATGGAAATGGAATCACATGGCACAAAGACTTTGCCTCGTTCTCAAAGAATGAATTACCTGTTGGGTTTATCTGTCCTTTCCTGGTCCCTGTTGCCCTTGGTCATCATCAGGGTTCTGGCGGCTCACCTCTGTGGCTGCAGAAGCCCCGCAGGTGTGATGATGGCCGACCATGTCGCAAGGCAGGCAGATCCCTCCATGTGTGTCACAGAGCAGTGGGGCTCTTGCGTGTTCCTCAGAAGGAAGCAACGGGAAGACCTCCTGGGACATCACAGCGT
>NW_007787696.1:0-2447 GCF_000696425.1 Galeopterus variegatus
ATGTACAGACATTTTTTTCCCCTGTCATTATTCCCTAACAGTACAGTATATAACAACTGTTTCATAGCATCTACATTGTATTAGGCATTATAAGCAATCTAGAGATGATTTAATGTATATGAGAGGATGTGCATAGATTACATGCAAACACTACTTTATGTCAGGGTTTTGAGCATCCATGAATTTTGGCATCTATGGGAGGTTCTGGAACCAAACCCCCACAGATGCTGAGAGATGGCTGTACCTGCCTTAAACCACTTCAGCTCAGATGCCCGAAGTCCTATCAGTTCTCTACTTCTAACTTTCCACTTCTAAGATCCAGCTAATACTTTGTTTAAGTGGCATCATCCCTTATTGTTCAGCAGATGGATTGGTAAATGGATTGTTGGTGACATTTTGGGGGAAATTTTACACCTTTAAGAATACTTTGAAATTATTCCAAAATACAAGCTAGTTTCTTGTTCAGTTATAATTTCCAAATTATGATGTTTTCCTCATGGCATGTGACAATAGCATGTTGTCACAGCAGTAGCATGTACATCCATCATCAGTTTTCAATCCTCTTTTTATTGTACACAGCACAGAGGATGACGAATACTATCCGAGATAACTAAACTCCAGAAAATGACAAGTTTTTTGTTTCCCTCCTCTCCTTTTATCTCAGATCATAATATCTAAGATTCAGACCAGAAATGGTGGACTTGGGAAGTCCATATTGCCATTTCATATTTATTTACATCCAGTTGAAAAATCTGTGGCTTACTTTGAAGCTCCAGGTAATATATGATCTAAATTGAAGTTCATTTTTCGAGATTAAAAAGTGATTAATTTGCCAGTAGGAGCTGAGCCTCCATCCTGATGTAACATCAATGAGGAGAAAGTAGGTGGGGAAAGCTGGACCAGTCCACATCCTGATTTCACCCATTATCTCCCCAGTGCCAAGGAACCCAGAGGGGAGCTTATCTAACACCTGCACTAAGAGGCAAAGCGGGGGTGGGAGGGGTGCTTCACATTTACCAGGCAAGTATCAGTGCAGACTTCCACCCCACCCATTCACAAAAAATCAGTGTGAATCCAAGACCCAGTTTCACCACAGTGGTGTCACTGGAGCCCAGCAGAAGCTGATTTCACATTTACCAGGCAAGTATCAGTGCAGACTTCCACCCCACCCATTCACAAAAAGTCAGTGTGAATCCAAGACCCAGTTTCACCACAGTGGTGTCACTGGAGCCCAGCAGAAGCTGAGCATAAAGCATAACCATCTTGCTCTTGTGTGACATCTCAACAAAGGTACTATCTGCTGAAAAAAAATTTTTTAAAAAAAGAAAAAATAAGACTAAATAGGATCTAAAGTTTCCTTATATATTCAGATGTCCAGGATAAAGCTAAATAAAATCTCTTATCCCACCAAGAACCAGGAAAATCAGAACTTTAGTGAGAAAAGATAGTCAGCAATGAGACAGATTGTATATTGGAGCTATGTCACCAGTATTTCAAATAAGCCATCATACAAATGCTTATGCAATCAATTACAAATCATCTTGACACAAATGAAAAAAGATAAAATGTCAGCAAAGAAATAGAAGTTAAATATTATTAAATAAATATTACAGAACTAATGAACTATAATTTTTTTTTAATTTAGTTGGAGTTTTAGTTAAACTGATCCCAAAATAGAAATTTCCAGGCCCAAATAGTTTCACTGGAGAATCCTACAAAAATCTTTAAAGGAGATTTAACACCTACTGTAGGGTCCATGCTGGACATAGCCCGATTCTTCCTCCCTGTGCATACCAGAGTTCCCCTCTCCTTGGGAAACTACCCCTGGCCAAGGTAGTTACCCAAGGACAGGCACATCCCCTTTAAGACAAAATGAAGACTGCAAGAAGCAGGGACCCTAAATAAATGAATTAGCATGCTTGTTTTAAAACATTCTGGTGCCAGGAGAGTAGTGAGTAGATTAACTTATCTACTCAGCCAGATCTCCTGTGCACTCTGACTTATGCGAACTGGGTGGGTGAGGGTCTGTGTGTAAGCCTTCGAATGATTTACACTCCTACTTTGATCTGTTACCTGTATAACCGTTATGTTGTTTGTACTCCATGGAGGCAGGATATCCAGCTGGCCGGCAGCTGTCAGTAGCTCCCATAAGTCTAATAAACTGATGTCTCTACCTATTGAAATACTGAGTGAGTGTTTTGGAACAGGCACACACTATATGAGTGCTGTCTCCGATTTGGGGCTTCTGTGATACACCTACTTACCACAATATCTTTCAAAAAACAGAAAAGAAGGGTACCCTAAACTACTCAGATCTCTGGATGGATAGAGAGAGAGAGATGATAGAGAATATCAAAACTTTACTTTTTAATAGCTAAAATAATATTTAAATTAAACGAAATATATAACATTAGGAAAATTAAGCTTACTAGGCCTCTGTTTTTTTT
>NW_007787697.1:0-2447 GCF_000696425.1 Galeopterus variegatus
CTGCCCCGTAGGTTTACTGAAATATTCAGATACATGTGAATTAATTCCTTCCTTCCTTCCTACCTCCCTTCAAATTTCCTTCCCTACTTCTTTCATTTTCCTCAAAGATATTTCATGAACACATTCAGATGACAGGAATTATTCTAGGTAGTAGGATCATGGCAATAAACAGAATAGACAGCATGTGGTCTTTCAGGGAGTCTTATGGGAGAAACATAACTATAAATAATCAAATACATGAAGGTATGTATTGTAAGTGTTTAAAACTTTACATTTTCCTGATGCCTCAACATCCCCACAAACAGGCTATGAGCACCCTGCCCAGGTGACCAGGTACACCAGTGTGATAAAGCTCTTCACTGCCACAAGTTCAACTTCTTTCCCTCCCCTGAATGGAGCCTAAGGATGTTCGACTACATCAATGAAAATCCCCCGTGGCTTTTGCTTGTGTGCTCCATCCTGACCCCCAGTAAGGACACTGGCCTTTGGATCCCCGCTCTCTCCCTCTCTCAGCCCCCCAGTGGCTTATTGGAACCCACTCCCTGGGAGCAACTCCCATATGTCCCTCTGCATGGCATGGTGTGTCTGCATCTTCTAGCACCTGTGAGTGCAGTCCTTTAATGTCTTATGGCTCTCTGAGTGCAATTTCCATGGCCACATTGGAATAATCTTTAAAGACCCCATGAGGGGGTCTTACTCCCCTCTATTTACAACACAAGATACTATTTAGATAAGTTGACCACAAAGGTTTCTTGGATCAGGTGCCATTTGAGCAGAAACATGAACAGAGACAGGCAATATGCTAATGGATATGTGATGAAAGATGATTCTACTAAGAGGGAGTGGTAAGTTCAAGTCTCTGAGGCAGAAACATGCCTGTCTGTTTGAGCAAGGAAGTTTGACTTATTGAAAAAGAGGAGTGAAGTGGAGAGAGAGATGTGAAAAGGTCTGAGGGTTACCCAGGATGACAACTTAAATTGAGCCTTATACACCTTGGTAGGACTTTGGATAAATACAGATATAAAGTCCCTGGCATAGAATAGGCACTTAATAAATGCTAGCTTCTGTTATAAGGTAATAATACCATTATGGGTTTTCTGATCAAGTTTCCATCATTTAGAATGCTTTATAATAACCATTTCCCAATTGCACTCTTGAAACTGGAATTTACTCTGTGTGTGTGTGTACACACAACATTTTACTCTTCTAAAGCTCAGTCTTTTAGCAACAACATCTCATGTGGAATACAGCCAAGAACCATGAACCTTTGAACAGGTGTATAAGCAGCCTTTGAACAATAGATGTGGCAAAACTCATGAACTCAAGCTTAAGTATTTTCCTGAGATTAGGGCCCCTCTGGTGCTCATCCACTTGAATAGAGGACAGAGGTGGCATCTTACTTACTTTTTATTCCCTCTACCATCACATGCATTTTCTGGAGTATTGTTTGAACTCCCTTGTATTTGTTGAATTGACATAAATTGTAGCTTGGGTTTTGGTTTCCCACTGCAGAATGAAGATAAAAAAATAAAAGGAAATATACTATTTCTAGAAGCAGCTACATTGACAGCAGTGAAAAGTAACAACTAGCAGTTCTAATTTTAAATATCTCTTCTGACACAAATTAACAGAGTGACACAAGTACTCAGTAGGGCCATTTATTTCAGGGGCAATACCATAACATACTTTAGAGGGCTTGAGGGCTTCAACAGCAGACAGCACTATGCTTAATTCTCTTTCTCTGAAAGAGAAAGCTTCAGGGTATAAAAGAAGTCACAGTAATAGAAACTGATATTTCACAGGCTTATAGATATACCACTGGCTCACTGAAGTATTGCCCTCCTAAGTGTTTCTAGAAGTCCCTCGGGGAGTAAGTTTCTTGTTCTCAAGAAAAAAATCTGCTCCTTTTGGGAACAGTGTTCACTTTGCCTATCACTGCAGTTTTTCTGGCTATTGCTGTTGCTGTGTTCGGGCCCATGGTCTCTGCAGGTCTCCAATACCCTCAGGCACAGTTGGCAGGGTAGGTTCATTCTAATGGCTGTGGACAAAGGATCTGTGCGGGCCTCTATTCTTAGCTTGTAGATGTCTGTCTTCTCCCTGTCTTTTCACATCCTCTTTCTTCTATGTATTTTGTGTTCAAACTTCTTTTTGTAAGTATGAGAGATCTTCAGAAAGTTCATGGAAGATTCATATTATCTTTTAGTTCAATTTGTTCACGAACTTTTAAAAGTTCCCTTGTACACTAATCATATTGCTTTAGGATCCATACTAATGGCCTCATTTTAACCTGGAGTAATGTCCCTATATCCAAATAAGGTCACATGCCTCATTTTAACCTGGTGTAATGTCCCTATATCCAAATAAGGTCACATTCTGAGTTCTTAAAGGTTAGAACATATGAGTTTTGGGGGGACACAATTCAATCTATAACAGATGTCAAGTAAACA
>NW_007787698.1:0-2447 GCF_000696425.1 Galeopterus variegatus
GAATTTTATAAAATGAATGTCTATAGTAATTCATGGAGTATCTATAATAATTTTGATGTTGGAATACTTTATAAAACATAGTATATTTGAGGAATGACACTTTTTCAAATGGATGTTGGCCAGCATGATGATATTTAAGGAGGTCACTTAGAGTTACTGCGACTGATGTAAAACCTAATTCTAAAAACTAATTTTTATTTTATTTTTGGGAAATTGAATTCCATCTTATAGATACAATCTAACAAGATCAGATATAACAATTTATAATCCTATAATGTATTCCTTACTTTTACTGCTATACCTTACAAGATGGATAAATCTGTTTGTTTCAATAACAACTTCAGTTCATTCTGCTATATTAAAACATCCTGGCTTAAGAATCCTAATTTCAGACACCAGGTCTAAAATGTCTATCTCAAATGCATTACCCTTTTACTTTTACCCTTTTTTAAATAAGACTGCAACATACACAAATATGGAAGTATAAACAGTTAATGTAAATGTTTATATCAAATCACATATCTCACGTTAATGTATTTTTGCATATTTTTTAAAAATTCTGATCCCATGCAACTCAAATGCAGAATAAGGGACTGCTAAGTAGAAATATCCCTTTTGTAGAATGATCAATACAAAATTTTGTTAACAATTTTTCAGGAACAGGTCCTTACCTCAAAAATTTGTGATAAATAAGTGAAATAGCAAGGACCTATTTTTCCTTTGTAGTGATGATTGTTTCATCATATTATGAGTATAGAATACACAAGGGGTCTTCAAAAAGCAAATGGAAGAATAATACAGCTCCTGACTTACCAGTTTCTAGAGACAACCCTTTGGAAGCCACATTTTAATTCTTGCCTATGGGCTCAATAATATAACTGTCTTTGTTTGTGGGAATTAGACTTATTTTTTAAATGTTAATGAAACTCTCCTGTTTAAGTAAATGTTATTCTCCAAGTTGTCAGAATTCAACATAGTGCTTGAACTTTTTTTCTGAGAGATTACTTTATTATTTGGATTTTAGGTGTTCTTTGCTTCAATTATTTGTGCTTTACACAGCCTCTTACATGAAATGCTTTGCAGAGACTATCCAGGTTTTTTGTCTTTTTTATAGTTGTAATTCTGAAACTATAAAAAGAGAACACTGTTGACTCAGTTTATATTACGTCTCCTCCCGTTTACTATAGAAATGTGTCTAGAAAATGAAATCATTCATCTTGTTTCCCCCAGAGCATAGACTTGGAAAAGCATCTCTGAAAAGAGGATAAGAATGGACAAATTATCTAAGAAAAGTATATGTCCAAACAGCAAATGGGTGGATGGGTGGAACTACTGACATTCATAAAACAAATGCTAGTAATTGAAAATTACCAAGGACTCTTTTATTTTACTTATTTTTTAAACTGTCATTGTATTAAATTTTTACTGTGTTCCTAAAATTTCAGACTGATTCCCAATTATGACCTTTGTTTTGTCTACTGAACTAATCAAGCATTCTTCATTATCCCAAATTGACACTCAATATGTCCTTAAATATTAGCTTAGAATCAGTCTCTTACTCTTTCCACTCAGTTATTTAAGACTTTCCTTTTTTTTGACTCTGACTCTCATATCCAGATCTTACTACCAGCCCACACCATCCACTAATTAGTGTATAGTTTTTGTTATTGGGGTAAAAAATATCATTTCCACTCTTAGTTAATGGTTATAGATAGTTTTCATGAACAGAAAAGGTTACATACAAAAACATTCTTCCAAATTCCACTTATGGAAACATGAAGTCTTTCAGACAAACTTTTTACTATTTTTCCACAAAATAGAGGTAAAAACTCTGGATCCTACGTATAAGACAAACATGAGAAGACTTTTAAAAATGGAGAGAAGATGAAAACTGGTTAAGAAGCTTGGAGCTAAAGAAATAACATGGTGTTGAGTTTCCTGCCTTGTGTTTTTCCTCATATATCCCAGTCAGGCTACTGCAAAAGCCAGCGAGCCAGAAAACTGCCAAACAAATGTATGTTAGAGACCCTAGACTTCCACACTACTGGGCTGTAAGGATATACCTCCAAACTGCACAGGGGTGGTATCAGGGAAGACCGAGTGGGGAAGTGGGGCTTTCATTCCCAACCAGCAGTGACAATCCTCCATCAGGCAGGGCTGGTGGAGGCCTTCTGGGGACCCTAGACCTTGACCCCTATTTAGAGGTCACAAGGTGTCCCTTTCTTCCCCCAGTGGGGTGGTTTTTTGCAACACTGAATGTTGTACTGAATGTCTGTACTTGTACAACTGCTCCATGGTAACCAGGACACCCTTTCTTTGTAATGTCAGTGGAAGCCATGTGGGGAATGTAACAGGCCAGCCTTTACCCTCCCAGCCAGGAAAGTACCAGTAGAGACTTAGTGTGGACCCTCCCACCCCTATATATCAGTAACAGTTATTTCTTCCTC
>NW_007787699.1:0-2446 GCF_000696425.1 Galeopterus variegatus
GCCCATATCCCGCCCCCTCATCCCCTAAACCCGCCCCCCCCCCCCCACCATATTGCACAGATGTGCCAGAGGTTCCATGCTCCAGGCTAAAGGTTTAAGCATGGAATGTGAAAGAATGGGACAAAATACAGTAGGGAGGGAGGGAGGTCTTATTAGAAGTGGGGTCTCGGGGGTTTGGGCAGGATCTTTGCCCACAGATGGGTGGACAACACAACCAGGTTCCCAGAGTGCTAGACCAGAGACAGAGCATCGAGAATTGGTTTCAAGGAGTGAAGTGCACTGAAAAAACAATTAGTTTCAAAGCTGGAAGTCAGTAAGGTCCAAAATTTGTCAGCTGTGAGTGAAAAGCAAGTTGGAGCAAATAGTGCAGGATTGAGGCCATGCAGGACGTGTGGACGGTGAGGTCCATGGATGAGGTGTAGGTGGTGGGGCTGGTGGTGGGTGGTGGGGAGGGGTTGGAGGGGAGGGCTTAGCAACTAAAGAAATCATGAAGGACACCCTCTTCCCTCTCCACTCCATTGTTTCCACCTTCTGAGGCTATTTTATTTCTTTTTGTCCTTTTTGAGACCGGCCGCACCGCGCTCAGCTGGTGAGCGCACCAGCCATCCCTATATAGGATCCGAACCGCGGTGGAAGTGCTGCTGCGCTCCCAGCACCACACTCTCCCGAATGCGCCATGGGCTAGGCCCTTCCGAGGCTATTTTTATTTGTGACAACATGGGGAGAAATTTCAGGTGGAGTCCTGGATGAGTTAACCTCTAAATAAGCCAAGCTGAGCAACGGCATCTGGAACACAATGGTTAAAAAAGCAAAAAATTATATATATATAACTAGAGGTTAAAGAGCATGACTGAGAGCTCAGACAGACCTGAGGTTGTCCTTGCTCTACCACTCACTAGCTGTGTGACCACAGACAAGTTACTTAACCTCTCTGTATCCTCATTTATAAGATGAAGATAGTAATAAAGTCTACCTCACTAAGTTGTAGTGAGAGTTAGATAAGACTATTCATGTAAACCACCTAGCACAGATTTTGGTGCATAGGAAGCCATCAGTAAACAGTGGTTGCTCTGTTTCAGGGTGACCTTAGCTGAAGAGGGCTGGAGGACACCCCAAGGAGGTAGGCACCAGTGCACACAAAAGCTAAGATCTCATTTATGACCAGCTTGGAGTCCCTGAGTGGCTTGATACCAGGAAATTTTGTGGAGGATATCATGGCAGATACTGTTAGTTGCTTGCCGGATAGTCATTTTCCCTTTTTTAACTCATCAATCAAATCCTAATTCCTTCAGATATCCTGTGGGCACGAGCTTTAAGAAACGCCGGGCCTCTCCCCAGGCTTACCAAATGCCAGTGGTGAATCTGGAATATTTCAAGCCAATCATGGTAAGTCTACTCCCATTGCCAGTGATTGGTTTATAAATGGGCATGTGACACCATTCTGGTCAATGACGGAAAACCTGGAGGGTGGGAGTCTGTGAAAGTTTCCTCATCTTAAAAATGGACATAAAGAAGAAACATGTCCTCTTTTCTTTTGGTGGCTGACTGGTACAGGGAACCCTTGACCTTGGTGTTATCAACACTACGCTCTAACTAACTGAGCTAACGGGCCAGCCCCAGCCTCTTCTTGCTCCAACCTTTGCATGTTGCTTTGTGAAGATGCACTGTTTGGAGCTGTGTCAATCATCTGGCGAATATTAGGAACAACACTGTTTGGCTATGTGGAAAGCTCGAAAGAACTTAAGTCTTCAGTGATATTGCTAAACCACCAGGATCCTCCCCACCCTCTCACCTTCAGGCTTCTTGTTATATGATCATTTTATATATTGATCCTGTATTCTGCAACCTTGTTAAATTCATTTATTAATTCTAGTAGTCACTTTATAGATGCCTAAGGCTTCTCTATGTAAATAATCATGTCATCTGCAGGTAGAAACAGGTTTACTTCTTTCTTTCTAGTCTCTATGTTTTTATTTCTTTTTCTTGCCTTACTGCAAAAGCTAGAACTGCCAATACAATGTTGAATAGAAGTGGTGACAATAGTAGTGCTTTGTTTAAGATTTCATCTTGTACGAGATTATACATTTATCATTGTTTAAGTCAGTTGAATTGGGTTTTCTGCAAGTTTTGATGCTTTCAGCTAAAAGCACTCTAATGGACACCATTATTAAAGGAAAGATTGATCCCAGAAGACTTTGTTATATACAGGTTGGAGTTATCAGGGATACAGTTACAATAATAACATCTTGAGTTACTTCTAACTGTATACCTGTTAGGTTCCCTTTGAGACACAGCTTCTTTGCTCCTGGGAGACCCCTGCTATTCCCAGGGATGCTGAGAAATGGGTTCAAAGCAGGGTGGTCTGGTGAGGCCTAAAATCTATGTTTCATGGAGAACCTGGCTGCATCCCCCACAGAATCAAGAAAGCACTTTTACTGCCACATAT
>NW_007787700.1:0-2446 GCF_000696425.1 Galeopterus variegatus
GCTATAGAAGCTGGCCTCCTCTGGAGGAGAGGCATTGGAGAATGACATCTTCAGGAGGCCCCGTGCCCATATCCTGGCTCTGCTACATGCTGGCAAGTTACTAATCTTCTTCATCCATAAAACAGAGATAATAATATCTACACAGGAATGGTTGAGAGAGTTAAATGAGATACTGTACAGAACATGTCAAAGAAAAGGAGATCATCAGTTTCTTTATTCTCTACTCTTGAGGACTTCAATTAATGACATAGATCAAGATACTGAGTGGCTTCTAACCCACCCTGTTCAGAATTCTAATGAAGAAAGCACAAGTTATGCACATCTAGTCAACAAAGACCAGCTTATGTTGTGTGGGCTTGGGTTTCCCAATGTTAGCAGGCAGAACACTAGTTCTGCAGGTTGTAAATGCAGCCTTATTAATATATCAAAGCTACCCAGGCTCAAAGACATTTGGGGAACAGTCAAGTTTCTCTGCTGCAGGACTTCTCAGAGCCTTTGTATGCTAAACATGCCGTGTGAATCTCTAAAAGTGGGATGTGTCCAGAGTTTTCCACCAAATGTATTTGACCACGTAACATTTTCCACAGAACATCTCAAGGACAGGAAGGAAACACTTTTGCAGGCTCCCTACTATTTGTATTAATTCTTTAATAATCCCATGGACTATGCCTTTACTCCACTTCGTCGTTGTCTTGCTTACATTGGCTTGGATTTAACAAGTTAGAAGCAGTTATACTAAAATGGAAAGACTGCCTAAGAGTATGAGCCTTTCTTTTTTTCCAGCTTTATTGAGGTATAATTGACAAATAGTATGTATTTAAAGTGTACAAAGTGGTGACTCAATGTACGTCTATATTTTAAGATGATTACCTCAGTTGAGTGAATTAACACATCCATCACCTCATATAGTTACTTTTTTTGGTTTTGTTTTGGAGAGAACACTTAAGATCCTAATCTCTTAGCCAATTTCAAGTATACAGTGCAGTATTATTAACTATAGTCACCATGTGGTACATTCAATCTCCAGAATTTATTCATTTTATAACTGAAAGTTTGTACACTTGGCCAATGTCTCCCCATTTCTTTTACACCTCAGAGCTTTTAAGATAAGTTAGATTAAGCATCCAAGATTCATAGCATGATGAGATATTAGAGCTGGGAGACCTGGAGAAGTGGCCTGGGCCGCCTATGCCCCTCCCAGACCTCCAGAGCTCTAAGCACATGGCTTGCCTGCCTCCGTCCCATGACCCATGCATGGCTGTCCAGGGAAGCCCGTTCTACCACTGGGGAACAACCCTTGGGAGAAGGCCCTTCCTTCTCCAGGCCAGGTTTGCCTCCCAGAACGAATCTCCTCCCTTTCCGCATGGCAGCCTTTGGCTAAACACTTGAAGATGACTGTCTCTGTGTCTGCATGGAGTCTTTTCTTCTCCAACGTAAATGTCCTTGTCCTCTTAGCTGTGGCTCAACTATGGTGGCTTTCAGAGCCCTTGTCATCATGGCCCTGCCTTTAGACCCTGTATTAGTCCATTTTCTGTCACTTATAACAGAATACCTGAAACTGGGAAATTTATAAAGAAATAAAATTTATTTCTTAAGTTTTGGAGGCTGGGCAGTCCAAGGTTGAGGGAGCATCGGGTGAGGGCCCTTGTCCTGGTGGGGACTCTCTGCAGAGTCCCAAGTCTGTGCAGTGCATCACATGGCAACATGGCATGACCATGTTAACGTGGTTCTTCCTTTCCTCATAAAGCCACTAGTGCCACTCTTGTGATAACCTTCTTATCCATTAACCCATTAGCCCATTAATCCATGAATGGATTCATGAGGGCAAAGGCCCCACCTCTCAGCACTGCCACATTGGGAATCAAGCTTCCACGTGAGCTTCGGAGGGGATAAGCATTCAGACCATAGCAGACACATTCCATCTAATGTGTCCATGTCCTTCTTAAAATATGGTCCTCAGAGCTGGGCCCAGGATACCAGGGAAGCCTGTGCCATGCCAGCTCTAAGCTCAGGGTGACCAATCCTCCCATGGTAGGAGTGTTACACATCGCCTGCTCCAGCCAGTGAGGTGGCTCATCTTCTCAGCACCAGATCCTCAGTAGTCCGCACGCAGCTTGAGAAAAATTCACCCCCCCCGTCTTTCCTCCTGTAGGAGCTGCCAGAGCTCCCCTCCCCCTGCATTTAGCCATCTGAATCTCACGCGTTGTATTCAGCCCTGCCAAATTTTATCTTTGCTGGGTTTAGCCTGCTGCTCCACCTATTTCATATCCTGGTTTTGTTAACTCAAATGTGGAATGACTGCTGGCATCATGTTGTTCACAGTTTTGGCAACCGTAGTTCCTATGTTTGTGCAAGGCACTGGCGAAAACCTGTGCAGCTTATCACTGCATCCCTCCCCCACCCAGGGTGAAAGTTTGGTTCTGTCGCACTGATCCCCACACTTCAC
>NW_007787701.1:0-2446 GCF_000696425.1 Galeopterus variegatus
ATAGTACTATTTCTATACATCAACTACAAACTATATAAATAAATAAATAAAAAATAATCCCATTTAAAAAAGCATAAAAAAGACTTAAATTTAAAAAATAAAATGAAAATTGTACATTGAAAGCTATAAAACATTGATGAAAGTAATTGGAGAAGACACAAATGCAACTATATCCTGTGTTCACCAATTTGAAGAATTAATATTTTAAATTTGCACAAAGCTGAAGGCATCACACTACTAAATTACTCAATTTCAAAATATGCTAAAAAGCTTTAGTAGTAAAAAACAGCAAGGTACTTGTATAGTAACAGACATATGGACCAGTGGAACAAAATAAAGGACCCTGAAATAAATCTGCATATTTATTATCAACAGATCACACATATACAACTAAAACTCACAGTGGGGAAAAAACAATCTCTTCAATAACTGACATCAGGAAAACTGCTTATTCACATGCATAAGAAATAAATTGGGCACTTATCTCCCACCAAATCAAACTAAATTAAAGACTTAAACATAGGGTTTGAAACTGTAAAACCACTAGAAGAAAATATAGGGGAAAATCTTCAAGGCATTGGTCTGGGCAGTGATTTATTTGGATATGACCTCAAAAGCACAGGCAATAAAAGTACTAATTGACAAATGGGACTGCATTAAACTAGAAAGCTTTTGCACACTGAAGGAAAAAAAAATGACAAAGTGAAAAGACAACTATGGATTGGGAGAAAATATTTGCACATCATACATGTAATAATTGGGTAGTATCCGAAATATACAGGGAACTTAATAGCAAGAAAAAAATAACTCGATTAAAAAATGGGCAAAAGACCTCAACAGACTTTTAAAAACGTACAAACAGCCAATATGTATACAAAAAAGATGCTCAACATCAGTAATCATCAGGGAAATGCAATCAAACCACAATGAGATGTCACCTCACACCTGTTAGAATGGCTATTATCAAAAAGGCTAAAGAAAACAAGTGTCTGACAAGTGTCATTGATATTGCAGAGAAAAGAGAATCTTTATATACTGTTGGTGGGAATATAAATTAGTATAGTCATTATGGAAAACAGTATGGAGGTTTCTCAAAAAATTTAAAATGGAAATACTGAGTGATCCAGCAATCCCACATTTGGGTATATATCCAAAGAAAATGAAAACTGTATGTCAAAGAGATGTCTGCACTTCAGTGTTCCTTGAAGAATTATTAACAATAGCTAAGATGAGGACTCAATGTAAGTGTCCATCAGCAGATGAACAGATAAAGAAAATGCAGTTTATTTACAATAAAATACTATTCAGCCTTTAAAAATAAGGAAATACTGTCACTTGTGAAAGCATGGATGAACCTGGAGGACATTATATTAGGTGAAATAAGCCAGGCACAGAAAGATAAATACCACATGATCTCATTTATATGCTGAATCTAAAATAGTTGAACTTACAAAAGCGGAGAGTAGAATGACGGACATCAGGGCCTGGGGAAGGGGAGATGGGGAGATATTGGTCAAAGGGTACAAAGTTTTATTTAGGAGGAATAAGTTCAAGGGATCTATTTTACAGCATGGTGACTATAGTTAACAGTGATGTACTGTATATTTGAAATTTGCTAAAACAGTAGATTTGAAGTGTTCTCACTAGAAATAAAAATAAATATGTGAGGTGATAGATACATTAATTACCTTGATTTAGTCATTTCACAATGTATCCATTTATCAAAACTTCACATTGCACTCCATTAATGTATACAGTTTTTATTTGTCAATTTGAAAAAAATCCAGAGGATAAGTGCTGTGGATTGAGTATCACCCCCCCCCAAATTAATTAAAGCTTGACCCCCATTGTAACAGTGTTAATAAGATGGGAAATCTGATTATGGTATTGGAAAGGTGGGGCCTTTAAGAGGTGATTGGATCATGAGGGCTGTGCCCCTATATTGAATGGATTAATCTATTCATGAAGTAATGGGTTAATGTTTAAACGGGTTATCAGGGAGTGATTCTGGTGGCTTTATAAGGAGAGCAGGTGAGCTCATTAACTCTCTTGCTCATGCCATTGTTGCCTTGTGATTGCCTGCAACACCATGGGATCCTGCAGAGAGTTCCCAACTCACTGAGAAGGCCCTCACCAGATGTGCCACCTGAATTCCAAGCCTCCAAAACTATAAGAAATAAATTACCCCGTTTCAGGTATTCTGTTCTAAGCAACAGGAAATGGACTAATGGTAAGAAATAAGGTGCCTGGTTGCTGATATATATAGGAAGAGAATAGGTCACATGAGTAGCTCGTAGTTTGCACAGTTCCTTGAGGCAAATTATGCATAACATGAGTATGGCCCAAATGAGAGCTACATATAAAAAAGACAGCAGTGAGATAATATTGAATCCTTTCTCTGTGTGTTTCCTGGAAGAGTAGATGGGATTTCAGAAGATGAAAATAT
>NW_007787702.1:0-2445 GCF_000696425.1 Galeopterus variegatus
GGAATTGGTAAAGGGACATGAAAATCAACTATATTGTATATTATAAATTAAAATAATAATACAAACAAAATATATAAATAAATAAATAATAAATAATTTTTTTAAAAAAAGGATTTCCAAATCTGGATAAACTTAATAATCAGTGGCAGAGCTGGTTGGAAAATATTCCATGAAATAACAAAGATAAATCCCTAAATCATGGTGTTGCATGAGAGAGGCAGACACAAACAAACACAAGTGCTATTATTCCATTCACATTCAAGTCCCCACACAGGCAAAACTAAACTAATGTCATAAGTCAGAATAGGTGATTTGGGGGGAGGAGAGAGAATGATATGACTGGGAAGGGGGTAGGGGATTTATGGGGTGTGGATAGTGTTCTCTCTTTTTTTTTTTTGGCAGCTGGCTAGTACTGGGGACTCAATCCCATGACTTTGGTGTTATAAGGCTGCACTCCTACCAATTAAGCTAAGCGGCCAGCTGGTGTTCTTTTTGACCTGGGTTTTGGCTACATGAGCATGTTCACTTTATGGAAACTACTTGAGCTTACTTTTTGTGTACTTTTTAGTAAGTGTATTACACCACAATAACATTAAAAAAAAAAAAAGACAGTGATCAAGACTTGGGCTGCACTCCAACCAATTAAGCTAAGCGGCCAGCTGGTGTTCTTTTTGACCTGGGTTTTGGCTACATGAGCATGTTCACTTTATGGAAACTACTTGAGCTTACTTTTTGTGTACTTTTTAGTAAGTGTATTACACCACAATAACATTAAAAAAAAAAAAAGACAGTGATCAAGACTTGTGATACTGGGCCGACCCCGTGGTGCACTCGGGAGAGTGCGGCGCTGGGAGTGCAGTGACGCTCCTGCCACGGGTTCGGATCCTATATGGGGATGGCCGGTGCGCTCACTGGCTGAGCGTGGTGCGGAGGACACCAAGCCAAGGGTTGCGATCCCCTTACCAGTCACAAAAAAAAAAAAAAAAAAAAAAAAAAAAAAAGACTTGTGACACTAGTATGAGCATATACATATAAATGAATGGAAAATAAGTGTATAAAAATTAACCATTACATTTAAGGTCAACTGATTTTTACAAGGTTGTCAAGTCAATTCAATATGGAAAAATATTTTCATCAAATGTTGCTGGGAAAAGTAGATAATTCACGTTCATGTTGGACTCCTCTCACATACCATACACACAATTGATTCAAATTGATCATTTACCTAAATGTAAGAGCTAAATAAGCCAAACCAACAGAAGAGAACATAGGAACACCTCTTCGTAGCCTTAGGTTAAAAACTATTTTCTAAGATGTGACACCTAAAGCACAAGTGACTGAAGAAAAATAGATATAATTAACTTCATCAGAATTAAAATCTTCTGTGATTCAAAGTACATCACCAAAATTTTAAAATAAAAGGGAAAGGGAGAAAAATCTTTGCAAGTTATATAGCTGATAAGAGCCTATTATCCAAACACATAAAAACATCTTACAAATCACAAATAAAAAAGCAAATATTTCAACTAAAACTAGCAAATTAATTGAACAGACATTTCAAACAAGCTACAGTCTGTCTAATAAGCTCAATGACTTTTGGGAAATGCAAAACTACCAAGCGAAACATGTCACAAATCTAAAAGTCATATTGCTAAGATAAGAAAGCAAGTTGAAAAAAAAGCACAATACTGTGTAATTCAATTTATATGGCACCCTGGAAAAGGCAAAAGTATAGAGATAGGGAAGACATTAGAGGTTACTAGAGATCAGGAGCGAGGAAGGTCCTTAAATAGGTCAAGTACAGGGGATTTCTTTAGGGCAGTGAAATTATAATACTGAAATGGCTGATGCCTGATACTGTTTTTCAAATCTTACAGAATTTTATAAAACAAAAAGTGAATCTAAAAGCATGCAAATTAAAAATATTCTGTGTCTTCATTACAGAATAGCACAGTGGTTTAGAGAAGGGGCTCTGGAGGGAAATTCTTGTGTTACATGAACTCTTTCAATTATAAGATAGCATGGTCTTTGCACAGAAATACTGTAATCAATAAATTTCATTTTCTTTATAAGTTACCCCGTTTCAGGTATTTTGTTATAAGCAACAAAAAGAGACTAATACAATCATAGACCTAAATATAAAAATAATAGTAATAATATATTATTCATATACTATTAGGCAAATAATTTCATGACCTTGAGGCAGGAAAAGGATTCTTTTTTATTTTACTTATTTAGTTATTTTTATTGGTTATTAATATTCACGGGGTACAGAGCAAATTGTCACTACTCATGCCTAAGATGTGATGGCTAGATCCTACTGGCAGCATGCCCATTACCAAAAATTGTGCTTATACCCCATGTCTCCCACCCAATAATCCCTCACCTCCCTCCCCATCCCCCTTTCCCCACTCCACTTTGTATCCCTAGGTATGTTCTCTCCCT
>NW_007787703.1:0-939 GCF_000696425.1 Galeopterus variegatus
AACTCTGAACCTCTTAACTTTTGAAATTCAGTGTTACTAGAACTTTGAGGTTTACTGCTGAGCAAGAAGATGGAGGACCTGCAAATAGGATTTTACAGTGAGGGAAGGGGAATTGGTTTTAGTGACAGTTTTGACACAAAGGCTGAGAGGGTTGTGGGGCAATGGCTGGTTTTGAAACAGTGAATGACTGAGGCTAGAAGTTCTATGAAGTCCCAGCAATCCTGAACTGGCAGAAGTGCTCTGGGAATAGTGGCTGAGAGAGTAAAATACACTAATGTGCAGTACAATTGAGGACCTAAGCATGAGGTTCTTTTCTGTACAGTGCAGGAGTCTGGGCCAGTTGGGGTGTGACTGAAGCAGTGAAGAAAGAAAGAAAAAAATTATGGGATCAGTTTTCAAAGTGACTGTGTGGCATTGTGCGCAAGAGAATGAGCCAGGGATGGATATGACATAAAACTCTACTTTCCCAAATCAACTACAGGCAGGTGTCCTATGGAGGAAGTGATTCTGGAGCTGGCATGTATGTTTGTGTACCTATATATCCAATGCAAAAGCATTTATTGGATTCTGTACGATGATACAGGCATTTTCTTAGTGGCTGATGATGCCGGGATGAATGAGAGTATATGCAGTGGTCCCTTAAATACATGTGTACACACCCAGTGCCGCTGTATAATTCACTTTGATCTACGTGATCTCTGCTGACCTATATAACATGATCCCATTTAACAAATCATGAGACCAAGGACCAAGCAGTAGAAATAGCTCATGACAGGGGGTGAAGGAAGGGGATAGAGCTGGAACCTGCTTGCCAAAATTCAGTATTCTAACTGCATCGCCAATATTACACAAATATAATCAAGTTGTTGTTGTGTGTAATCCCTGAAAGTGTTGCATGTTATCATTAGAATAAACTACAAAAAAGATAAGGAAGATTAG
>NW_007787703.1:1864-2445 GCF_000696425.1 Galeopterus variegatus
TACAGGAAGATGCCATTGTGAACAGTAATATTTTCAAAATTATACATGGTAAAATATAAAAATCTTTCCCTGAGACACAATTCAAAATAGTGCATTTTTAAATAGACTTGACCTAAGTGAGAAGAGACAATGAACCCTTTGCCTTAACACATTTCTGCCTTCTAGAGTATCTGATAATTTGTTGTTTACTTAAGATTTGGGTTAAGGCATTGCTGGTTCTTTTTAAAGTACTAATATGGTATCTGAGACATGAGCAATGATTAATAAATTAAGCAAATATCAGCTACATGAATTAATGTACCAGATACACCAAGACAAAACCATTTGAAGAATGGGGACATCAATAGGTTTTGACAAGAGGGGACAAAGAGAATCCTGGTCTGGGCTTATACTCTGAGAAGAAATGGTTTATGATCACTTCACGGCCAATAAATAGCTGTTGAATGGAATAAAGATGGAAAAGACCAAACTTCACAGTTTATGCTTAAAAGTGGACCCACCTCAGACAGCTCTGTTCAATAGTGTAACTAAGTCTGAGTCCCCATTTGCTTAGAAATCTGGAATTACATTTTGAAGGAATT
>NW_007787704.1:0-2445 GCF_000696425.1 Galeopterus variegatus
ACATATGCACATAAGAATGCCTCCTGAGCAAGACCTGCAGTTCCAGATGCTCCTTGATAGCGTCGGACCTCCAAAGGGTGAACTCTTTCCATCCAAGGTCTACAATCAAGTGAGTAAAACAGTTTGGACAAATAGCATCCCTGGCCAAGCCAAACATATAACTCCTATACTCATAGAACCAAAGACAGAATCAGGAGTTCTCACAGACAATGACCAACATGAATCCAGCCACCCTGCTGCCCACCGATGGCACAGAGAGGGCCTAATGCATGACTGTCTTCAGGTTACTGGCACAGTCTATTCCAGCTGGTAGATCTGTTGGACCAACCATCGCCTAACCAGGGCTGGGAAGTATAAGCTGATGGCAGTAGCTTCACGGAGCACAGACAATGGCACACGGGATTCACAGTAGAGCCATGAAATGAGTTACTCAAGGCTGCCAGGTATGTGCTAAAAATAACCTCCAAACTAGTAAACATCTTCTCTCAACATGGAGTGTAATATAAGTGAGTTTGTCCTTTAGAGGAATGGCAAATAGATTTCACTCAGGTGCCTAACACAGTGGAAAATTTTAAATACATGCTTGTTATGGTGGATACTTTTCAGGGTGGGTTGAAGGCTAACCAACAAGAACAGAGAAAGCTTCAGATGTTGCCAGAATTTTATTAAAGGAGTAGCAGCTAGGTTTGGCTTTCCAAGCACAATTCAGAATGACAATGGATCAGCCTTTGTTTCAAAGGTCACACAGAAGGTAAGCAAGGCCTTACAGATTAAATGGAAACTACGAACAATGTCCAGAATACCTGCAAATGAAAAAAGTTGCACAGACCTTTTGATGTCTTACTAACAGCTCATAATGCTTTAAAGCTTTCAGGAGTCAAACCGTTGATATGTCATTCCCGAATGAGGCTGGAGAAAAGACGATGTACCCAAGTCTGTCAGCCAGTGAGCTTGGAACCAGTTAGACAAACTCTGTCTGTTTCTTTGAATCTGAGTAACTATGTCTGTGCCTTTTTGTCATTAAACACCTGATTACTAAAAATAAAAACTTTTCTTTCTGAGTTTTTCTGGTGAGCTTGAGAAACAGAACATTATAATTGACTAAGTCTGGACAAAATTTATCTGTGTGCAGAATTCAACACAAGTAAAAACAGAAACCTGTTAGGGAAAATATCAAGGTAACTTGGAGATTTTGTTTTTCTTATACAATTCAACCAGTCATATCTAAATGAGAATATTTGAGGGTTTCTGGTCAAGATGGGAGAATAGACCTCCACAGTGTCACCCTCTCCCACAAAGCAAGCAATCTGCAACCATGAAAAAGCAACAACAGCCAAGCTGGGGCTGCTAGAGCTCAGGGGAAGAGGAGGAGAGACCTGCAGGGTTCATGAAGGCAGGAGAAGCCACGATGAAAGAAAGAAAGGATCGCTCCCACCATTTTGAGCTCTGGCCACTTTAATGCTGGAGCTGGTGAGCACACAGAGCACGAGCTGGCAAAAGCTGCAGCTGTGCCCTACTTATGAAGTTGCTTGGAGGCATCAGGGGAGAAGAGGGCCTTGGCTCCCAGGCCAGCAAGACCACTGTCACATAGGAGTGAGGAATGACAGACAATGGAAAAGGAATCACTCAGAGGTCAGTGAGTCATTGCAAGGGACTAGTGCACAGCCCATCCAATGAGAAGTGTTTGGAGTGCAAGCAGTGAGGGAGTTTGGCCCACCAGGGGAACACTGGGGCACAGCATAGGCAGATGATCCCCCTACTCAGTGCAGAACCACTCAGTAGAGACTGGTCAGGGATACAGAACTGCAGGGGAAGTTTGCTGAAAAGACTCAGGCCCAGACCAGGGTTTTCTTACCAGACCTCACAAGACCTGGAAGTACATAAAAGGAAGTACATAAAAGCACATTAAAACACGTGCTGGACAAAAAGCCTTACCCGGGAATCAGCAGCAATGAAGCAATTCACCTTAGCTCAATTGCAGGGCTCAAGTGCTGGTCCCCACAGGAAGGCCCTCCATTTTAGAAGTAAGTAAAGGACAACAAATTAGTTCCAGTGTAGAGTGTAAGTGGTGGGAACAGTGAATAATCCAAAACAGAACTAAATGAAAAAATACAATACCCACAGACCAGAGACAAATTTTTATATTAACTAGTAAAGGTATAACAACACAAAAGAACACCTATAAAACCTAGAAAAATCAGAAGCCCCGTGGGCTCCCAAGCCAGGGACGGAGGAGGGTCGAAGACCAGCTGGAATGGAGGAGGCCAGGAGCCTTGACTACACTCCCCCCCTTCCTCCTCTTCCCAAGCTATTTCCCTCCCCCTTTTGATGAAAAAGGAATCAGTATGTAGGAGAAGAGAAGAGATGTGAAGAAAGCTATGGATGTGGAGGAGAGAGAGAGAGAGAGAGAGAGAGAGAGAGAGAGAGAGAGAGAGAGAGAGAGAG
>NW_007787705.1:0-430 GCF_000696425.1 Galeopterus variegatus
GCGGGAGCGCTGCCGCGCTCCCAAGCACCGCACTCTACCGAGTGCGCCACCGGGCCGGCCCCATCATTACAAAATTTAATCATTTCTTTGTGATGACGACATTCGATCTCTTTTCTGTCCATTTGTTAACATGCAGTAAATTGTTAATGTTAGATGCCTAGCTCAACTGTATACTGATAGAACTTATTTTTCCTACCTAGCTGTTTTGTGTCCATTAACCAACCTCTCACTATTCCTCCTCCTGCTTCTTCAATGTGTAGGTTTTAGAGTGCATATAGGTTTTCATTTGCCTGGCATAAATGCCCAAGTGTGCAGTTGCTGGGTTGTGTGGTAAGTGCATTTTTAGTTTTATTTTTTTATTTTATTTTATTTTATTTTTTTTTTTGTCTTTTGTCTTTTTGTTCCGTGTCCGGCAACGGATCGCAACCCT
>NW_007787705.1:1430-2445 GCF_000696425.1 Galeopterus variegatus
CGCGGCCGCGCCTCCCAAGCGGCGCACTATCCAGTGCGCCACTGGGCCGGCCCCATAGTTTTAGAAGAAAATGCCAACATATTTTCCAGAGTGGCTGTACCATTTTACATTCCTACCAGCAATGTTTGAGTAATCTACTTTATCCACATCCTTGCAGGCATTTGGTGTTTGTTAATTTTAGCCAGTCTGATAGGTGTGTAGTGATATTTCATTATGATGTTAAAGTGCATTTCTCTTATCACTGATGTCAAACATCTTTTCATAGCTTGCCATCTGTATATCTTCTTCAGTGAAATGTCTTTAGCCCACTCTCTAATTGTTTGTTTTTCTACAATTGAGTTTTGAGAGTTTTGTTTAGATTTTTCTCTTCATCAATGGTTTTGAGCACTATGACTATATGACTGTGATGTCCCTTGGTGTAGTTTTCTTCATGTTTCACGTGTTGGGATTCATGGAGCTTCTCATATCTGTGACTATATAGTTTTCGTCACACACACGCGCGCGTAGTCCCTTTGATCTTAAACTCTAGGTTCTAGAGAGGTATGCACAACTCCATGTATTCTTCCCAAAGTGAAGAAATGCTCTTTCTCAGCTGCTTTCCTTCCCCCTGCCCCCTATTTTACTGACATTAAAATATGCCATGGTTTATTATCTGTAGATGTCCAGAGGACATAAGTTCTGCCGAAAAAGTAAAGGCAATTTCAAGCAAAATTAGTGAAAATTGTAATCAGGAGGCTTCCCTTTCTGTCCTAAATGAGCACAGTTAGGGGAGAAGAGGACTATTTAAAGGGGCTCTGGAGTTTTTGTTCTTTTGTTGTTGCTTTTTGTTTGTTTTCTTTTGTTTGCTATTACAAACTATGCTGCAGTAAATATCCTTGTGTGTGTGTGTGCGCAAGCGCGTGTGCAATATGTGCACATATGTGCATCATGTATATGTGTTTATATGTGTGTGTATATATATAAATATGTAAATTATACATTAAGGGGGGACTCTGGAAAGAAATACTTGTGGCCA
>NW_007787706.1:0-2444 GCF_000696425.1 Galeopterus variegatus
TGCCCCAGCTCTTTTTAATGGGGCTGTGATTATGTTTGTGCAGCTATGTTTCCTGTCTCCAGGTTTGTTCATGTATTCAAAATGCGTTAACTAACACAAGCCTGAGTTTGAATCCCTGCTCTGCCACTCACTAGCTGTGTGATCTTGGGCAAGTGACTTAACCCATTAGTGCATTTAAATGGGGATTCTTTCACTTATTTAGTTCACAAATATGTACACAGAGTGCCAAATGGTGTTCTTTGCTCTGAGGATCTAATGCTGGAAAGGAAACAGATAAAGTCTCTGTCACTGATGGAGCTGATGTTCTAGTGGGGAAAGGGGCAATATATGCAGATAATAATAGGACCCAAGCACGTGAAAAGATGCTCAACATTGTCAGCCATCAGAGAAATGTACATGAAATCCACAATGAGATACCACTCTGCACCCACTAGGAAGGCTGTAATCCAAAAGATTGACAATAACAAGCGTTGGCTATGATGTGGAGGAATTGGAACGCTTGCACACTGTTGGTGGCATGGGGGAAAGGATGTCGGGCTTCCATGCCACCCCCCAGGAATGTGCACATGTTCAGCAGTCTAGAAGCTCTCTGAACCCTGGCCTTTTAGGTTTCTGTGGAGACTTCCTTACATAGGCATGATTGGTTACATAATTGGCCCATGGTGATCAGCTTGATCGTCTGCCCCTCTCCCCTGCCCAGAGGTCGGGGGGTGAAGGTGGTACATACGAGATGCTCTTATCACCCAGGAAATTCCAAAGGATTTAGGAGCTCTGTGTCAGACATTATCACTCAGGGAATTACAAAGGTCTGAGGAGCGCTGTCTCAGGAATTAAGGCCAAAAACCAAATATTAGAACAAAAGATTCTCCTAGTACCCCCATCTACAAGGGTTTCAGGAGCTTTGTGTCAGGAAGCGGAGGAGAGACCAAATATATGTTTCTTATTATATCACCGTATCACAGTGCCTGTGAGCACAGGGATCTTTGTCTTGGTCACTGCTGTATCCCCAGCACTGAGACACATGGTATGTGCTCAACTAATACTTATTGAATGGATTAGAGCTTGAGTTGCTCAAAGAGTTTCAGTCTTGGTCTGTAGAGTATGTTCATGGTAGAGCATGAGGGGAAATTCAGAGCGAAGAGTGTGCCGAGCAGACACCAGACTGTGGGAGTCACAGGCCACCCTGAGGAGCATGGGCTTCCTCCTGAGGGCCCTGGGCAGCCAGGACAGGGTTTAGAGCAGGGGAGGGGCAGGTTAGTGCTTTAGGAAGATCCCTGTGGCTGCCATTTGGAGGGTGGCCAGGGAGGAGATGACACTGGGGCAGGAGGCCTGGAGGAAGTGGGTGGGGGCCTGGGCAGGGGTGTGGCAGTAGAGGAGGAGACATTCATGAGGGATGTTTATTACTTAATTAATTTTTTTTTTTAAAAAAGATGACTTGTAAGGGGATCCTAACCCTTGTCTTGGTGTTGTCAGCACCATGCTTTCCCAAGTGAGCTAACTGGCCATCCCTATATAGGGACCCGAACCCGTGGCCTTGGTGTTTTCTTCACCACACTCTCCTGAGTGAGCCCTGAGCTGGCCCTAGCAGCATCCTTCTTTTAAATAGTATTTGTTCCCCTCATATCTCAACAAAAGACTTTGATTTCTTCTTCAGTTCTATAGAATTCTCAGTCATTTTCACTTTGAGTAGTTACTTTTTTCATATCTATTTCTTTAACTCTTATTATATAGAATACATATTATATTTTTATAATAATGTAAGAGTTTACATTTTATTTTATAATTCTCATCTGCTTATCTCTCTCGTACATTGTGGTTGATTTTCTTAAATATCTCTCTTCAAATTTATTAATTTTATCTTCAACTATGTCTAGACTGCTCTTTAACCTGACTTAAAAGAAGGAATAAAAAGTATAATTTTTCTTTTTTGAAATCTAATTTTGATTTTTCACAAATGACTTGCTTATTTTCAATAAAGTTCCATTTTTGCTTGATGGATTTCATTGTTAAACATATTTTTAAAAATGTAAACATAGTTTCTTAATATTCTCTTTAAATTGTTCGAACATTCATAGTTCTTCTATATGCATTCTTTCATTTGGGGCATGTTCTGATAATCTTTCATAGTGTTCAGTTTCCCTGTAAGTTCTTCATGAGGGATGTTTAGAAGGTAGAAGTCCCACCTGAGGACAAGGGGTAAAGAGAAGTGTCCAGGACAGGCCTGGGTCTGTGGACAGGGGGACTATCCCTGAGATGAGGCCGGGTGGAGGAACAGATGTGGGGCTCATGCTGACAGCAGTTTGGACATGTGAGTGGATGTCCTGTGGGGAGGGTGGTGTCCAGCAGATCACAGGACACACAGATTGAGGCTGGGGAAGAGGGTGAACTGGAGACAGACCTGGAAACCTTCAGTAAAGGCCTGGGGCTGGGGGGAGAGGAGGGGC
>NW_007787707.1:0-2444 GCF_000696425.1 Galeopterus variegatus
TCTAATCATTTTGCAAGTCCTACAAATCCATGTTTCATTCATACTAATTTCTATCTTTAATTTTTTTTCTCAAACACTGCTGGTAGGAGTATGAAGTATTATCATTGTTTTGGAAATCAGTTTATCACTAGCCATAAAAATCATGCCTGCCTTTTGAGGCAGCAAATTCTGTTACTGGGAATCTACTCTAAAGAAATCACTTAAAATGCAAACAAAAAAAAGCCTCGCACACAAAGGTGTTCACTGCAATGAGTTCACTGTAGCAGCAGCTGAATGGAATTAAGGTCACCTCTAATTATGATATACTATTAAGAGAAAGGACAGGATACTGATTGCATCTAGTGGGATTTCAACTAGATAAAATGTACAGAAACAATACTAAAAGGGAATATCCCACAAAATTGAAAATGGCTATTGCTAGGTGGGAATTATGGCTACTTTTTTTTTCCTTCTTTATATAATTTTGTTTGTTTGTTTTCTACAATAAACACATATTACTTTTGTAAGTTAAAAGGTTTTTTACAACCTTTTTAAATCTACTTGGAGAACAAATGATATTATCCTCAAATTAGTGACCCAATTCTTAGTCTAAGAAAATTACATAGAAAGTTGTTGGGTGCAATGCTTTTTAAAATAGCAAGGAAATGAAAAATAAAACAAAGTGTCCAAAAGGAGAAAAATGGTTGAATTAAGTTTAACAACTTAATGGATTATTATCAGGCTATTAAAAATATGATTCAGACTATATTGCTATATATAACAGTGGGTAAGAAAATGGTCATTAGAAACAAAGACATGCATTTGTTACTTCTAGGTAGAAGCAGACCATAAAATAGACCATAAGAAAATGGGCTATAAAACTAACATGATTAAATGAAAAATATATTCATTAGGGAACTGCAAATATGTTTACTTAAATACTGCCATAACATGGTTTCAAAAATAATTTATAAAACATTTTTAAGAATACACTAAGCAGTATTTCACATAAAAATGAGTAGTTTTAAATGAGATGAACAGTTTTAAATACTTTAAGGTATGTTTACTGAAAACTTTTTACCCATTGAATTATTCTGCCACTAAAATGGGATGAAGAAGGAAAAAGGAAGAGACTTAGGCAAGTAATAATCCTGTGCAACCTCTGTTTATCAGAATAATCCCCCAAAATAGGCCACTAGCATCTGTCATGACAGTTACTGGCCAAAGCTAATACTTTTCTTCCCAACCAAAATTAATGGGATGCTGTATTAGTCAGCTTAGGCTGCCATAACAAAATGCCATCAAATAGATGGCTTAAACAACAGAAAGTTATTTTCTCACAGTACTGGGGGCTGGAAATCTGAGATCAGGGTGCCAACAGGGCTGGATTCTGGTGAGGGCTCTCTTCCTGGTTTGCAGATGGCTGCCTTCTCGCTGTGTGCTCACACAGCCTTTCCTTGGTGCATGCATGTGGAGACAAAGGTCTCTCTTCTTCTTCTTATAAGGCCACCAGTCCTATTGGATTAGGACCACACCTTTATGACCTCATTTAACCTTAAATACCTCTTAAAAGCCCTATCTTTAAACACAATCACACTGGGGATTAGAGCTTCAAAAAATGAATATTGGGGGCACACAATTGAGTTCACAGCAAATGTTAAATGTTTTACAATAAATCTCTTGCAGAAATAATATATTTAGACATAAAACCTGGGCTGATTTCTACTCCTAGAGAAATGGTATTCAACAAGGTTCCTAATTGCTGAATCAGACGAGAATTTGTGATTCGTGGCCCTCCACTTCAAGATGGCCAAGTGCTTGAAGAGAAGCTGGGACTGTTGCCCAAGTTCATGGTGACAAAGCCTTGCTTGAGTGTTGAGATTCCTTGAGCAAGCAGAAAAGTTCAAGTGATGCTCTCAAATCTGAAAATAAAATTCTCCCAAGGAGCTTTAGCCTTTTGTCTGTACCACTTCTCTGTTAGGGCTATTCCTTTCTTGGAATTCTAGGAAGTGTAGCAGAATGCTCTGTGCTTCTTCCTGGCTTTGACTGCCTTGAACCTAACCTAACCCCATGATTCCAACCCCTTCTGACCCAACCTATTTCTAGTACTAGCCTTGAGCAACACCCGTGCCTATTACCTGCCTGAAACTACACCTTGTCTAATCCCAAACACCGCCTGTACCCATGCAACCTGCCCCTGCTTTGTCCCAGATCAGGAGCCTGGAGTCCTGGCCAGTTTCCTTAGAGTAATCAGCTTAAGGAGAAGATATTCAACAGCAAATAAAGGAAGATATGTTGATGAATAAGCAACAAAACACACTAAGTAAAATCTCCACGGTCACCTGGACTTTCTGAACAAATATTTATTATGAATGAGGAATTAGGTAGAGTTTAGAAAAAGAGAGAGAATGTCCCTTATCTTTTTCTTCCCCTGAATTTCTACACAAAAGATAAGTGTAATAAAG
>NW_007787708.1:0-2444 GCF_000696425.1 Galeopterus variegatus
TTCTGGTTTTTTCATGGTTCCACATGAATTTGGGGACTGGTTTCTATTTCTATGAAAAAACACCATTAAAATTTTAATGAAGATAGCACAATTGTAGATTGCTTTGAGTAGTATGATATTTAAACAATATTAAATCTTCTAATCTATGACACAGAATACCTTTCCATTTATTTGTGTATTGTTCAATTTTTTATCAGTGTTTTGCAGTTTTCAGTGTACAAATCTTTTACCTCCATGATTAAATTTATTCCTAAGTATTTTATTTGGTTTTTTTGTGATGCTATTGTAAATGGAATTGTCTTTTTAATTTATTTTTGGATAGTTCATTGTTAGTGTTTAGAAACACTACTTGTCTTTCATGTTGATTTTGTATTATCCCATTTTTATTGAGATTGTTTCTGTAAATGTCTTTCTTGCTTACTACATTGAAGGATGTAGGTGGTGTCCTATACATCTCCATATACTTTGTGTCTATTGACATCCAGAGAATATTGGGCATACAATAAATTACAGGGAAAAAACATAACCTTCTGCTTCAGGAGAGCTGTTACAAAGTGTTTCTCAGCCAGATTTAGAGTATCCATGGATCTGCTCAAACAGAGCTCATTACTCTCCTAAACCCAATTAGGAAAAGATGCTTCATGATGACCAAGCTTTCAAATGCTCCAGCAAAGGTGCAGCTGTTGGCAGGAACACAGGTACAGGCCAGAGGGCATGGGTCACCTGGACAGCAGTGAGATGCCAGCTATCACAAACTTGTCCACTGTTTGTGGTGCAGATTAGATAGAAACAATGCTCTGAGAAGATTCAATAAGAAGAAGATGCATTAGCAAAAAATATGAATTTGTTATAAGTGACCTGAAGGACAGTAACCCTCCTAGTGCAGGTGGCATAGGTGAAGGAGAGTGTGAGGTGTGTAGAAGAATCAGGAATGTCCCCAGAGACACCCATTACATTCACACCAGTGCGTTACTGGGAAGGTCCTGCAGAGCACAAGACCCCCTGCGTAAGCTTTCTAGTGTCTTATGAACTGTTGAATGTTTTCAGTGCGGTGTGTGGATTCAGCCATTCTGAGCAAAGTCTTCTCTTGTCTTCACCAAGTTCTAAGTTAAAGAGCATTTTTAGGAGATAATATTGTATTAGAATAGATACCTTGACAGGTAGACACTAATACTAGAGTTAAGACTTTACCGCTCAGAGTGGGTAAATGTGATATGTTTAGGATACCCACTTCATAATTTTGTACTAATAAGGCTTATTTCTCTTGGAATGTTCTATGTGTGCCCTGTACATAGATATGCACTTAACTGGCTTGTTCTTATACTATACACGTGCCTGCTAACTCATATCCTCGTGTGGGGACTGCTACGCTGGGCAAGAGTCTTTGTCATGCTCTAAGACAGTGTGTTGCAGGTCTTTTTACCAATGTGTTTAACCTTTCCCTGATCAAATATGGTTAGACATTTCAATAGTAGTATTATTGATAAAAGTAAGATTTAGGGATATGTGCCATGAGTTTTTAGACCAAATTATTTTTTTTCAACTTTCACACAATTGAATCAGCTAAGGAATATTGACCACTGAGTGCCCAATATATTGTAGATATTATTGATAGCCTAGTCAGCATAGAGGTAATTCAGAATAAAATAGTTTTTTTAAGATCAAACTAGGGGTGTTCATGTAGATCACCACGTTTTCTCCCAAATATACTTCTCTTTCTATATTCCAGGTTTCACTCAATTGTACTATGAGTTACTCAAACTGGACAACTGACCACTTTCTGTACTTCTCTATTTCCCTCAATTCTACAAACAGTCTCTAAGTCCTATTTTAGTTCCCAAAATTCTTTCCAAAATTTAACATCTTCTCCATCTCCCTCTTTCTCCCCAGATACTATTTTAGGCCAAGTTGTCAACAATTCTTATCTGGGATATCAAAAAAAGACAAAGTGTTAGTTGGTGACCCAGCCTCTAGTCTTGCCCATTGCTTTATTCCCTCATATGCTGCCAGAATTCTTTTTCTTATGTCACCATCCCACCTTCCTGGCTGAAAGGATCCAAACTATCCTCACAAAGGCTTCCTCTTATTCTTGTATACAGTTCACGTATTGTACATTAAATACAACCCTTCGTGATTAGTCCCACCTACTTCTTCAAACCCACCTCCTAGCCCCATCTGTGCCTTATTACAAGGGATTATTTCATCTTCCCTACTGTGCTGCATTCTTTCACACTTTGAGGTCTTTGCATATGTTCTCTAGACTGTCCTTCCACCCTTTTTCCCTCTCCACAAGTAGGAAAGAAGATTTACAATCACTAAACACAGTGTAAATGAAGATAGTGATGATGTTTCAAAGGGGACCGACACGGCCTGATGCCAAACCCAGAAATGTTCTGGTGCTGTCTGGGTGGAGAATGCCAGAGCCTGCAGGTGCTGTGTGCTCA
>NW_007787709.1:0-675 GCF_000696425.1 Galeopterus variegatus
TGAAGTTTCTTTTTGCTAGTATTAATATCTCGACTTAGGCTTTTTATACTTACTGTCAGTGTAGTGCATCTTTTTCCATTTTAAAAAATTTTACTCTCTTTGTGTCTTTGTATTTAAATCATGTCTCTGTGGGTAGCATATAGTTGGGTCTTTCCTATCAAGCCTGACAGTCTCTGCATAAAGTAGAATATTTAGTCCAATTCAACTGATACTAATTATTAATAAGGTTAGAATTAGGTCTGCTATTTTGCTTCCCAGTTTCTCTTTGTCTCAATTGCCATTTTGTCCTCTGTTTTTACTTTCCTAAATTGTTTTTGGGTACTAATTTATTTTTATTTATTTATTCATTTATTTTTCAGTATGATCAACTACTGGCCTTTTAAAATTATTTTCAAAATAATCTATTTTTAGTTTTGGTAAAAATCACATATACATATATAAATTTAACCATTTCTTAACCTTTAAGTGGTGATAGGTATATTCACACTGTTGTGCAGCAGATATCCAGAACTTTCTATCTTGGAAAACTGCAAGGCTGTACTCATTAAATGACAGCTCTCAATTTCCCTCTCCTCCCAGACCTTGACAACCGCCATTCTACTCTGTGTTTTTAAAAATTTGACTTACATCAGTGGAGCCATACAATATCTGTCATTTTGTGAGTGGCTTATTTTC
>NW_007787709.1:1490-2444 GCF_000696425.1 Galeopterus variegatus
TTTCTACTTCTTTTTTTTTTTTTTCCTTTTTGTCTTTTTTACTGACCGGTAACGGGATCGCAACCCTCGGTGTCGCGCCCGCTCCGCACTCAGCCAGTGAGCGGGAACCGGTCTCCATATGGGATCTGAACCCTCGGCGGTAGCGCCACCGCGCTCCCAAGCGGCGCACTCTCCAGTGCACCACCGGGCCGGCCCATGTTTTTTCTCCTTCTAATTCCACGTGTTTGTTGCTAGTATATAGGAAAGTCTTCAAATTTGCATATTAACTTTGGATCCTGCAATCTCATTATAATCACTTATTAGTTCCAGAAGTTTTTTTGTCCGTTTTGGATTTTTTACATACTATCATATGATCTGTAAACAAAGACAATTTTACTTTATTTCCCTTTATGTATGCCTTTTATTTTAAGTAGTTATCTTATTCCATGAGCTAGTACTTTAAGTACCATGTTGAAAAGAGTGGTGAGATGGTGCATTCTTGCTTTGTTTCTCATTTTGTTGGAAGGCTTTGAATTTCTCACCATTGAGTATCATATTAGCTCTACTTTCTGTGGATAGACTTTATCAAGTTGATGAAGTTTCCCTTTAATCTGGTTTACTGAGAGTATTTATCAGGAATGATACTGTATTTTGTTTCATGCTTTTTCTGGTTCTATGCTATGATCATAAGGTTTTTCTATTTAAGTCTGCTGATGTGATGGATTATATTAATTGATGTTCAAATGTGTACCAGCTTTGCATGCCTAGAATAAATCTGACTTGATCATACTGCACAGCTTTTTAAAATACATTTTTGGATTAGGTTTACCAATATTTTGTTGAGGACTTTTGCATGTATATTTATGAGTGGTAATGATTTGTACTTTTCTCTTCTTGTAATGTCTTTTCCTCGTTTTGGTATTGAGGTAATGCTGTCCTCATAGAATGGTTGGGAATTACCAATACACAGTAGGG
>NW_007787710.1:0-2444 GCF_000696425.1 Galeopterus variegatus
TCAGGCAGAGAAAAAGAAATACCACATGTTCTCACTCATCGGAGGGAGCTAAAAAAACCAAACAAATTAATTCACCCACAAACACACACACAAAAAAAAAACCGGGGGGGGTGGGGAAGAAGATATAACAACTATACTTTTTTGAAGTTGTTACAACAAGTAAACGGAAAGGACATTCTTGGGGGGGAGGGGAGAGAGGGAGGAGGGCGGGAGGTGTCGGTGATGGGCCATAATAATCATATACATTGTATATTGACAAAATAAAAATTTTAAAAAAAAATAGATTAGATAGATGATAGATAGATAGATAGATAGATAGATAGATAGATAGATAGATAGATAGATAAACTATTCTTCTGTTAATGGATATTTACATTATTTCCAACTATTTGCTGTTATAAATCCCACCAGCAGTGCTTGAGAATTTTAACTTTTCTATGTGCTTGCCAACTCTTGAATTTTCACTTTTTTAAGATTACTGCCTATCTAATGGGTGTGACATAAAATCTGATTGTTGTTTAATTTCTAATTCCCTGATACTTACAAGATTTAGAATCAATTTCATATGTTCGTGGGCCTTTCAGGGTTCTTCTGTGAATTTCTGGTTCACATAATTCACCCTGTCTTCTCCGATTGTTTTTATATATTCCAGACGGAAACATTTTTTTCATTCTACGCTTTACTAATATCCACCACTCCCTGGAATGTCTTTTCACTTTGATCCTGATGTCTTTTACTCTATGAAAGTTTTTCATTTTAATGAAAACTGATACACGAAAATATTCCTTTTTGCTTATGCTTTTAGTATTTTATTTTTTAAGTCTTTTCTGCTTCAAGTCTAAATTTCTTCCAAAGTATTGATGTTCTGCTTTTTACATGTATGTCTTTAATTCACCTGGACTTATATTTTTGTAATTGGGATTGGGGCAGGAATCTAATTTTTTTTCCCCCAAATGAAGTAACTAATTGTTCCCAGCATTATGCATTGAATAATCTAGTTTTCCCATTTGTAATGTCTCCTTTGTGAAATATGCATAGATATGTTTCTGAACCTTCCCTTCTGTTTGATTAGTTAATTCATTTCTCTAGGCCGGAACTAATATCACTATCTTAATTAGTTCAGCCTTATAATAAGTATCTGTATTTGATAGTACAAATTCCCTGATATTTCTATTATCCATTTTCAAAACTGTCTAGGCTATGCTTAATCCTAAGGTCAGCTGCTCAAGTTTCATTAAAAATCTACAGAAATTTGGATTGGATCTGCATGGAATTTATGGATAAATTTGGAGAAATGTGATATCTTTACAATAGTAAGGCTTTTCCTCTATGCGTTTGTGTCTCTTTCCTTCTAATCAAGTCTTCATTATGTTGTGGCAGATCCTGATACCTGCTTTCCAAAAAGCTTCTTCCCTTTCTTCCTTGATAGCAAAATATGAATGTGTTTTAGAGATGGCAATATACCCAGCTTCAGGGGATAAAAACATAGTAGACATTCAAGAAATAGCAGCTACTTAACTGTCATCACCCTGTGGTCTACATCTTAGTAATCATAATAAAGCTCTATGCAGAGGTCAGCAAATTATGACCCTCAGGCCAAATCTGATTCACTCCCTATTTTTGTAAAGAAAGTTTCATTTGAACATAGCATGCCCATTTGTTTACATGTTGTCTACATCTACTTTCACACTAGGGCAGCAAAGTTGAGTGGTTACGACAGAGACTGACTATATACGGATACCAAAGCCTACCTGGACCTTTCACAGAAGAAGTTTGCCAATCCCTGGCTTAGACAGTATTCTTTGCCAGATATTGGCTTGGATGGTTCTGCTCCTCTTTGCCAGATGCTTATGGTTCTACTCTTTCTGGCAACTAAAAGTGTTTTTGTGGCCCAGAGTTGGCTGAACACTTCTGAAAAGACTTTTAAGTTTCTGATAAAGGCAATGACTATGAAAGAAAAGCTTGCTATCATCGACTCTTCCACCTTTTTCCCACCTCAACTGTGGACTTGATACTGACGATTTGAGAGCTGTCTTGCAATTATGGGGCAATCATGCAGAAGGGCTGGAGGGCAAGCAATAAGCTAAGGACAGCAGAAAGAACCAGCGACATAATTTGCAGAGCCCAATAAAAAAATGAAAATGCAGGGCTCTTGTTCAAAAGCAGGAAAAAAATGTGTCATTAAAGGTACTAAAATATAAAGCTTTTTTCCTTTCTTCCATGGTCTCTTTCCTGACTTGCCATGGTACTTTTTATTTGCTATTTAACAGTACTCTCTTTAAAGAAAAATTAAAATTGCAAATTATTACCATGAATTTTACCATTTTCTTTATAATGTGCAATGTCAGTTTTAAATGTAATATAAGAGCATTTGATTCATAAGCCAAATCACCAAAATTACAGTATTTGTATCTCAATGTAAATGAAATGGTTACTATAAAAAA
>NW_007787711.1:0-2443 GCF_000696425.1 Galeopterus variegatus
CGTGCATGCACATGATGGGAAAGGTATGCCCACCACGGGCACAGCACAGCTGCCGGCACCAGCCAGGAGTGCAGCTGGCGAGAGAGGGAAACCAGGAGGGGGCTCCAGAGCAAGCGGGAATAGAGACGCCTTCACAGGCCCCACAGCAGACAGTGCACAGAGGGGCAGGAAGGAGCGTCAGGAGCCCATCGTGCAAAGGGGCACGCCTTTCCCACCATCCTGCTTCCAGCCTGCCCTTACCAGGCCTGTAAGTCGGAGGCAGAGCCACGGGCCTCTGGTTTTCTGGAGTGTCTGATGCATTAGGACCCTGACGGGCCCAGTACACACAGAAAGTGGGGTTAAGGATCTGTTGTCCTCAGGCCCAGAGGAAACACACCCCAAGAGGCAGTTAGGGACCCCAGGAGCCAGTGTCTTGCTGGGTTCACAGCCCCGGCTGGCCCCTCCGGCTCATGCAGGGCATGGTTTGGTGTGGAGCAGAAGCAGCTTCACCCGGCTCCACCCTGCACTCAGGGCACCAACGGAATCAGAGGGTGCTGGGCGCTCACTGCAAGGGGCAGCGGAGTCTGAGCTGCCAGTCAGAATTGGGGGCTGAGGGCAGCCTCCCCCTGGCTCATCCAGAACCTCTAATAAGCAGGGAAAGGACAGAGGAGCCGTGCAGCTGTGGGTCACTGTGCAACGCGTTCCACGGTACCTAGAGTGTCCAGAGCAGCACCCACACGGGGACCCTTTGCACGGTCTGCCTTGACTGGAAACGAGGAGAGCACAGTCAGTCGTGGGGGATCAGCAGCAGGACACGCCCAGAGAGCAGGTAAACTGAGACACCACAGCCACCCTGGGGGCAATTCTGGGTTCACAGTGAACCAGCCGGAGAGTCTGTGTCTGAGCAAGGACAGCAAGAAGGAGTGTACGGAAATCTTCCACCAGCCTGGAAAGGACAATAGCCCCAATTTTTGGAGAAAAAAAAATCCCTGTTTTTTTCCCTCCAAAATTACCTTTTCCATCCAAAGCCAAAGTTTGGATTCATGTCTTAAAAGATGTATTATTTTTTGCTGTATTCATGCCAACAAAAAAATAATACATGGGATTTGCAAAAGGCCCATTCTAAAAGGACATGATTCTGGAAAGTGACTGGGTCGGAAGTGTGCACATTTTAGGGAGGAAAAATGTGCAGTTTAGCTTTACAAACCAATCACCCAGTTTTCACCATGCCGCTGGTCCCCAGTTGGAGGTGGGCCTCGGCTTACCCAGGAGGCAGTGGCTGCCTCCAACTGGAGGGAAGCTAAGAAGGAAGCCAGGGACGCCTGGATTTAAAGGACTTTGCCCGGGTCTCAGGTCTCAGCGAATCCACCTCAGTGCTGAAGCCAAAAACCACCCAGAGCTCCACCTGCCAGGGGCGGGTCTTTGGAAAAGGCTCAGCAAAGACATTCCCTGGAAACCCTTGCGATTTATCTCTGCATTAGAACATGCAAATTTTTAAGCAAAAATCGAACACAATAAACAACTACAAAAATGCTTCCTTTTCTCTGGCCTCCCCCTTCGCCTTTGCAGCTGTTTCCTCTGCGACAGCATTTCTCAAACTACAACCCGGGGAACCAGACGTGTGTGTGGCCTCAATCCTCAGGAAAAACAAGCCCCCGGGAAGCTAGTGATCAGCATTCCGGTCCCCTTTGCACCCTTATTTAAACACGGTGGTCCTGCTGCACATCGCCCACACAAGGATCCCTACAGTTATGCAGAAAGGGTGCACTTATCTGATTCTGGTAAATGAGCAGTTGGGCCGGTTCCCCAGAGACCACTCTGCTGCCCAGGCAGGTTGAGAGCCCTGGACCCTTCCTCAAGTCCCCCCACACCCCCAAGACTCTGAGTGAGGGCAGCGGCCTTCAGCCAAGTTGACACGCCATGTCTTGCTGAGTAAACGGCACTTCAGGCTCCCCAGTGACTCCGGGATGTGGAACAAGAGCTGGACTCTATCCATGTGCAGCTGACCCTAGCTAGGCACAGTGACCCTGACGGTGGGGGGCACATCCAGTGGTCCTGTAAGCACTCACACATGATCTGGCCCCACACGGCACCTGCAGGGTCCCCCAGCTTGGGCCCCTCCTATGTGGGGCAACTGATCTCTCCAGGGCCAGGTGGCTGAGGACCTGGGACTCCTCTCAGCCCCCCTAGGGTCCCCAGGCCCACACACAGGGCCCTGCCAGAGGGTTCTCAGGGAGGTCTCTCCCCAACTCCTGGGGAAGGAGTAGGAGGGATACTCTCTGGTTCCCGGCACCTTTGAAGGCCCCAGGTTTGGCCCCAGCATGATCACTTCACCAAAGAAGTGCCTCCTGGGGCCCCAAAGCCTGGTTCTGCCACGAGGAAAGGTTCTACAGCCTCACTGATGTGGTGGCGACTGGCCATACCTGGCCACCGGGCCCTTGACACTTGGGAATGCATCTAATTA
>NW_007787712.1:0-2443 GCF_000696425.1 Galeopterus variegatus
AAGCATCTACACCCTCAAGGAAAACAATAGACTTAACAAACTCGTTCACCCATATGAGAAAAGAAGAAGAAAACTTGGTTACCCTTTGCTGGCTCTAGGGGGAAACATGATCCTCTGGGAATTCTATACCCCAGCCCTGTCCACTAAAGTGTTCAGAGTAGGGAAGCACAAATATTCTGTGATTCAGAAACACAGAACACTAGAAATTTACACGAAATAGGTTTCATAGGCCTGTGGAGCTACCACTGGGCATTTTGCAAAAGAAAAGTGAAAACTGCTTTTGTTCCATGCCCTCAGGATTCCCAGATAGAGCCATTCTTAGGTTAGGTTCACAGTCCAAAATTATAAGACATGTGAGAGAACAAGTACCCATAAGCAAGAAACACCACACATAAAACAGTAGAATCCTAGAATTTTCTGTAGAAGAATCATCTGGTAGAAACTGGGAAATAAATAGATTTAAAATGATTAAAGGTATAAAAGAAGGTGTTTAGACTATAAGAAAATGAAACTATAGGAAAATAGAAAGGTCAATTAAAAATAATAACAGATGTTCCAGAAATTTAAAGAAAGCATAGTCATTAAAATTAAAACCTCAATGAATGGGTTAAATGGTAGGCTAGATACAGCTGAAGAAAGAATTGGTAAGAAGGAAGATTAATCTAAACAGTAGTTCTCAATTTTGGCTACATTTTAGAATCTCCTAGGGAATTTTTATAAATCCCAGTGTCCATCCTACACCCCAGACTAATTAGATCGAAATCTCTGAGGAGCGGGATCTAGGCATCAGTGTTTGTAAAAGTTCTGTGGATAATTTCTGCATGTGGTTGTTCTAGCAACAGCTGCTTCAGGAATAGCATACAGGAAATTGAGGAATGGAAATACCATGATCCCAAACCAAACCAAACCAAAACAAAAAACACATACACAAATAGTACGCCTTTTTAGTACTATATTTGAGTGCCTTTGTTCTATATTTGAGGCACTCTGCCAGACACAGGAGATGAAAAAAAATTAATGAGATGCAAAAACTAAAAATTTCAAAGTGCATCTTTGAGCAGAATTACCACAAAATCCAAACCTACTGATTTTCTTCTTTTAATCAAGGAATTAGATGGCAGATGAAATTTAGTTGTAACAGGGAGAACAGCATTGTAATAAAGGTATATTCAGAAGTCTCACCTCATTGGGGTATGCATTGTGTATTTTTCCAAATAACTTTCCCCAAATGTCTGGAAACCTCACAGGTCCTCGATCCTTCACAATCTTTGTTCCTTCTGCTGTGGTGGTCCTAGCAGCAACTGAGTCCCCAACCTCAACTGTGGCCAGCTCACCCAAGTCTTCGCTAGTATCTATTGTGTCTCCCCTATTTTGAGGGACACTCGCCCTGTGTTCGCATTGAAAGAGGAAGAAGCAATCCCTCCCTTAACACTGAATTCGCCACTTTGTTCAGTCCCCTCTGGAAGGAAAATGTGGGGTGGTGGGCAGTGTTAGTGTCTAAACTGGAGCCTGTCATGAAATCTCTGGGAAGGTAGATGAGCCCCAATCATGGTGACTCCGTGACCTGAGAATGTGTCATCCTCTGCTTTAGGCTGTCATTTCACTCTGGCATCACTGGACACACCTCAGCTCACACCACACATGGCAGTAAGGCAAATGATATTCACCATCCTAACCTCAAAAACAAATTAAAAATGAACAAATTAACAAGACTTTCCACTTGCCAGATCCTTTTTCTCAGAATTAGTATATCATAGTGCCTATTTTTTTAAAAAATGAACATTGTACTTGTTACATTTTTTTACTAATCTTGTAAAATCTTTGAAATGTTGAGAAATCTCAACATTTCAGAATCATTTGTTGGAATAAATTCTGCCATAAATTTTATAATATTTATCGTTTTAAAAAACAGACAGCAATATCAATATTTTCCAACCCACTAGTTTGCTATGGTTTATATTGAATAAATAATTCGAGTAAGAGATGATGTGACCAGACCTCTCATTACAGCTATGGACCCTGATTCCTGCCATTTTCTGCATTATACTGCCACATAGTGGTTCATTTTTTTATGGTTCACTAGTTAGACTAATCTCTTCAACTGTGGCCAGCTCACCCAAGTCTTCGCTAGTATCTATTGTGTCTCCCCTATTTTGAGGGACACTCGCCCTGTGTTCGCATTGAAAGAGGAAGAAGCAATCCCTCCCTTAACACTGAATTCGCCACTTTGTTCAGTCCCCTCTGGAAGGAAAATGTGGGGTGGTGGGCAGTGTTAGTGTCTAAACTGGAGCCTGTCCTGAAATCTCTGGGAAGGTAGATGAGCCCCAATCATGGTGACTCCGTGACCTGAGAATGTGTCATCCTCTGCTTTAGGCTGTCATCTCACTCTGGCATCACTGGACACACCTCAGCTCACACCACACATGGCAGTAAGGCAAATGAT
>NW_007787713.1:0-2443 GCF_000696425.1 Galeopterus variegatus
TTCTGCAGTGTAATCTAGAGAACATCATGATTTCCAGGTGCTTTGGCTGCAGACATGTTTAGAACCAGTGGTTGGATGACTCTTTCATGGGGAAAGGAAGAAAGGGTATGAGTGGGAAGGATTGCTTTGTCTTGTGACACTTCTTGCTAGCTGGGCTGCCTTAAACAGTTAATTCACTCCCACCTTCAATTCCCTAGCCAAACCAAAATCTCTCAAAGGGAGCAAGAATGCTTTGCAGCCTCCTCCCCTTGGCGCCAGCAAGTGGCAGGTGGACTATGTCCACCTGATGCTGGGGTGCTCTCGATTTCCACTAGAAACAGCTTCCATCCCTCAGTGTCCCCCTCATCATTATAAGGAGCATAGCCAAGAATAGAGGTTGCCAAATTTTTTCTATAAAGGGCTAGATAATAAATATTTCAGGTTTTGTGAAATATACAATCTCTGTCATAATGATTCAACTCTCTCCTTGTAGCACAAAAGCAGCCACAGGTAATATCTAAGAAAACAAGCATGGTGTTTTCCAATAAAACTTTATTTATGGGCCCTGAAATGTGAATTTTCTATAATTTTTCACATGTCACAAAGTATTATTTTTCTTTAGATTTTCCCACCCCACCCCCCAACCTCTTAAAGGTATAAAAAAAAAAATTCTTATGGGCCATACAAAAAAAGCAGCTGGCGGCTAGATTTGGCCCAAAGGCTGTAATTTGCTGATCTCTGTCAAGGGCTATTGCTTTGCCTCACACGGATTTTCACCTCTCTTCCTCTGGGTGACGGATACGCAAAAAGGATTACTCAAAGCCCGTCTCTTCCAAGTAGTGAGAGACCCCAAAAGGGTTAATTTCCTGGAACCCTTAAGAGAGAGGCATTCCTTCCTTTGGAAATTAACCATGAACTGGGGTTCTTTCCCTGCATTTATTCTCCAGACTAGGAAGTTACAGAAAAAGAACATAGGTGTGGTTATGACTAAATATAACAATAGAGGCTGGTAACATGAGTGAAACAAGCAAAGTGACATTCCATAATGCAATTTGCAAAAGGTTGAGTCAATCCACCAGCAAAAGCTGGATCTTAGCAAACACTGTTTTTCCCTATAGCAATTTCCCCAGTATTTTATATATCAGTCAAATAACTTGTCTGTCCTTGAGCCAGCAACTTTGCTGTGTTACAAAGACTTTAGCCTGAGGAAAGTTTCCTGTCTTTTGCAAGGTTAATTTTTCAATATGTAATTCCAAAAGGTTAGGCTAAACCTGAGACTACAGGGCTTTGGAATACATTTTGGAATACATTTGCTTTATAGCATACTCCACAAAGCACCTTACCCTTGACCAACCAAACATGAGATCAAACCATTCCCCGGCTAGGTCTTCTAGAACAAGTTTCTTAATTACTATCCAAACCTCAGTTTCCCCTTCTGTAAAATGATAATAACATACCCTCATAGGCTTTGGTGGGGATTCCATGAGGCAGTGCTTGTCAAGTGCTTAGCACATAGTAGGTGCTCAATTAATATTAACTAGTAACGATTGATAAAGATGTCCTTGTTTATCAGCTATGGGCCGGGCACCATGACAGGTGCTAGAAACACAGTGATAAATGCCAGAGTCCAGTCCTCAGGAGAGCTTAGTCTGATAGGGGAGGAAGATAAGACCGGATAAGAAGGGGTTAAGAGGAGGTGGCTAGAATATTGGCAGGGGAATTTAGGGCAGATTTTTGGAAAATTTAGTTTCTGTTTTCTCTTTCTTCCTTCCTTCCTTTCTTTTGAAGTTTCCTGCACTTCACCAACTTTCCACAATGAGCACAGGAAAGCAAAAAGATAAAGCATTCAGACTCTGAGCCAGAATTCCTGGTTCAAATCCCACCTCTACTACTGACTAGCAATGTGCAGGGGTCAAGCTGCTTCACCTCAGTGGCCTCAACTGTAAAAAGATTTCTGGGAGGCTTTGGTGCAGTTGCATAATTGAAGCAGTGGAAACAGCAGCTGGCATAAAATAAACACTAGCTGCAAAGACGATTAGATTACTAAAATATCAAAGCAAAATTTAAAAATAGAAGAAGGAGAAGGCGACAGAAGAGGAGGAAGAGGAGAAGGAAGAAGTTTCAGCAGGAAGCTAAAAATTCTGCCTGAAATCTAACCCTTCAAAAGTATGCACTTACACATATGCATTTAAATATTTGACATTTAATGTTGTAAATAGAGCACCACAACTTTCAGAGAGTCTGACCTGGGATTGTAAACTCAGACCCAAGGAGAAACAACCTACTCCTCACATGTCACAAAGTATTATTTTTCTTTAGATTTTCCCACCCCACCCCCCAACCTCTTAAAGGTATAAAAAAAAAAATTCTTATGGGCCATACAAAAAAAGCAGCTGGCGGCTAGATTTGGCCCAAAGGCTGTAATTTGCTGATCTCTGTCAAGGGCTATTGCTTTGCCTCACAC
>NW_007787714.1:0-2443 GCF_000696425.1 Galeopterus variegatus
TTCTAAGGCTTAAGGGAACTAAATTACCTCCCCAGATACCTGACATCAACCTATGGGGTGGTTTATTCATCGTACAGGCTCTGGCCAGTAAGTGTGGGCAACATTACAAATAGAGATGTGTGGGACACTGAGCTGGGAATCCAGAAGCCTCGCTCCCTTGTCAGCTCCTGTTTCCCCGTGAACACCCATGCCCACACTTATGCTGAGTCTCATTTCCGGCTTGCAAAATGAAGTTAAGATTCACCACCTACAACTCCAAGGGGTAGGGAGATTATAAATAGAAATTTGTTGCATAAGCATGTTGCACAAAATTTCAGCTTACTGGAGGTTTATTTCCAGGATTCAGAATTACAGTCATGTTAAATGCCACATAATGATGTTTCATTCAGCAATGGACCACATATGTGACAGTGGTCCTGTAAGATTATAATGGAACTGAAAAAGTCCTGTTGTCTAGTAATGTCATAACCACCATAGCACAATGAATGACTCACCAGTTCGTGGTGTTGCTGCTGTTAAACCTATCGCAAAATATGTTGAGGGGGAGTGTCTGGCTTACCCATGGGTGACCCTCCCAGAGGAGCTCAGACTGACAGAAAGTCGAGCATTTGACACATCTGGTCTGACCCCATGTGAAAAGGTTGTTGTCTACTCCAGAATTCTTACATTTTTAAATGATTCCCACCCATTTCCATAGCAAAACAATAGTTAATACCAGTTAGCTAACACTCCTTGAGCCCTGCTGACTGCTAGGCACAATCCCTGCCTGTAATTTAATTTCCATACCTTTGTAGGGGTGGTATTATTGTTATCCCCATTTAACAGGTGAGGAAAGTGAGGCACAGAGAGACGTAGTAACATAATTAGAGGGCCAACACTCATGCATCTAGTGACCAGTGTACATGATAGGAAAATTCATTGCTGTTTCCTTTCATAATGCACCTTCCCACAATGCCAAAATCTCCTTACAACACATTTCTCAGAATGTATCCCCGTCATTAAGCAACGCATGACTGTAATTGCCCCCCCCCTCCTTCCTAGACCTGACCCTGTGATGCCCCATACCTCTTACGGCCTCACCATGTTCTTCACTCTCCTATTTCTCCAAACTCTGCCTTCCTTTAGGACAAAGATTGCTGTTTTCTGTGACTTCAGAACTGTGCATATCATCAGGGCTAAGCATACAGTAGGTGTTTAATTCTCAGTGATTAATACAAATAGTATTGCATTGACCACACTGTATATCCGTCTGTTGTTTGCATACCACTTATCCAAGTTCAGTGTGGAGCAGGGAACACATCATGTATTTCTCATGTTCCCCCAATCCAGACCCACGAGCCTGGTTTCTGGCACAGGTGAGCATCCACGAAGAATTACGGTCAGAATCAATATGAGCTCAGTTGCTTTTGTACATACAATTGATATTTTTCTTCTAGTGGTGATGATGATCTTGGAATATTGTTAAATGGTTAATTTAATCAGCTGGCTTGCTAAGTGAAGACAAATTGTTAACTGAAGCAGCATGTCTCTGGGTGCTAAATTACCCAGCTAGGCTTGGAAAGCACGGTGATGACTCCTGTACCTGGAGCACAAGAGTTAAACAGCTGATTTAAGGCTATCAGAGCTACTTGTAGTTGGAGTTTGCTTGATGACATTGAAGGTTTGCTTGCTTATTGGGTTTGATTATTTGCATTGCGTGATTATAAGGTATATCATTCCCGGAATTGATTTGATGTGTTGTGATTGCAACAGCTTTTTGTTATGTGACCTGATAACTGATTGGTTCAAGTGAACTTCTCTGCAGAATTATCTATTCATCTTCCTTCAATAACCACCAAATGCACACATACGAACTCACTGAGAGGAACAAAGAGCACTGTAACATCCATTGCCCCAGCCTCCCAGCACTCTGAGATAGCATTACCACTCTCTGGAGTGGACGACCCATCCAGTGCCACTGCAGAACCTCCTCTTGTGTGTGTGGAAAGATCCTGCCACCGCGATTCCTATCACTATTAATGTGGCTGCTTCTCAGTTGACACTCACTGAAGTGCCACAAGATGCTAGACCTGGGAATCCTGCAGAGGTTCATGGAATACAGTGGAGCTCCCTGGCCTCTTTCAAAGAACGCCAGCACATGGTTCCACAGAGAGATGTAATATGGGACACTGGCTGTACCACATGGCAGAAACATTGCCTGCCACGTAGTAACCACAGAGTGCTGCTCTTTCAGGTATACAAATTAAACACAGGCCGGGTAGAAGAACAGAAGTGTCAAATAGCAAATTCTAAGCCAGTAGGTGCAGTTGTGTGACCCCAGTGCATCCTGTTTCTTTCAGGAACATCTCATGCAGTGTTATGGTATGCTATTAACATGCATACATTTTAGAGCATGCTATTAAGATGATGTTTAAGCACTTAATGTATACATATACCACCTATA
>NW_007787715.1:0-2443 GCF_000696425.1 Galeopterus variegatus
ATCCAACCATCCATCCAACCATCCATCCATCCATCCACCCACCCATCCATCCATCCATCCAGCCAACCATCCATCCATCCAACCATCCATCCAACCATCCATCCAACCATCCATCCATCCATCCATCCAACCATCCATCCACCCAGCCAACCATCCACCCAGCCAACCATCCACATCCAACCATCCATCCACCCAGCCAACCATCCACCCAGCCAACCATCCATCCATCCAACCATCCATCCATGAAATAATTTCTTATTGAGTGTCTGCATAGGTTCATGCGAGGTTCACTATATTAACCCTTCAGGTGTGAAGGGAGATGTCAGAAATAAGCCCAAGTTGGGGGTCACAATAATTATATGTGTGATCCAGACTTATCCACAGAGTACCTGGCCTCATCCATGGAGTTTTTAATTTAGGCAAACCATGAATATGCCCTTATTTCACTTTGCAATTTACATAGCAATTTCACATTCATAATCCCATTGAATACTCCATAACTGCAGTGTATAACATGGTTGCTACCAGCCATATGTGTCTGTTTAAATTTAAATTTATTAAAACTAAATAAAATTAAAAATTCAGTTCCGTAGTCACACGAGCCATATTTTAACGGCTCAACATCCACATGTGGCTATGACAAAGGAGAGCACAGATATAGAACACTTCTATCATCATAGAAAGTTCTATTGGGCAATGCTCCATAGCAGCAGTTATGATACGCCATTTGCAGACAAGGAAACAAACCCAGAGTGGTACCTTAACTAGCATGAAATACAGGCTAGTCTTGAAGTCTGGCCTTCTCACACCAAGTCATTGTTCTTTCTAAAGCAGGGCAATTTAAGGGCCTTGTCCCTGAAGGCTTGTACCCTAATTCTGCTTCTGATATACAGGAGTTCAGGAACCTAGGTGTTGATCCACCAGTGATGGCCTCTTGCCAGGTTGTCTGTGCAGCATTTATGCCCCTACTTTTGGTAAAACACCCCCATTTTCCCTGGCCACCTCTTTCCCTCCTACTCTCCATGCATGAGCCTCAGGTGGGGTTGATTCTACTCTGATTCCAAGGGTGAACCTGTGAGCATGTGACTCAGGTGTGTCCACCAGAGCACTGCATCTCCAGGCCTTGATGCATGAGCCTCAGGTGGGGTTGATTCTACTCTGATTCCAGGGGTGAACCTGTGAGCATGTGACTCAGGTGTGTCCACCAGAGCACTGCATCTCCAGGCCTTGGTGAATGAATAAAGTCAAAGAACTAATAATATCGCACAGCATCAGGACACACACACATACACACATAAACACACGCACGCACACTGCTGTTCATGGAGATGACTCAGCTTCACTGCAGGTGATATTTTTGGTTCAGACTGTGGGGGTTGGGAGAAGATGCTCAAAAATTTTTCTTACTCTCCTGTTGCAGATGCATTAATAATAACGATGGGGCACGCCCTATTGAGATAATAATTTGTTTATAATTTCACTGTTGTAAGATACCAGACCAGAGCTATTTGTGTATTTCTCCCCAGTTCCCTTCCCCTGTTCCAAGAGAAAGCCAGTCCTCCAGCTCTGTGGCTTCTGGGAGGTTGTGTGTGAAAGGAAAGCAGAACTTTACCCGAAGGTAAACCTCTCTCCTGACCTCTGTTCCTCAAACAGGAGGCTTATGGAGGGCACTAGGAGAGGGGAAGGGGAAGAGACAGTGCTTCTGTGGGCGGCGATATAGAACATTCTAGAAGAGAGGCGACTAGCAATTCCCCAAGCCTATGGAGGAGAGGTCTGTAGGACTGTTGATAGTGGGGACCCGTGCCCTGACTCTACCAGTATTGTGAGGAATGGCAAGACTGCAGAGGAGAAGGGCTGCACACAGGGACCGCATGGTGGCAGTGGACACTGGACGCTGGACATTGGGCTCATAACTTGACTTTTTTTTACAAAGACATGCCCAGGCTCAGGCAAGAGTGCTGTCCACCTCTAGAGGTTCAGGTGGGCCTGGACCAAGAACAGGTCGGCTGAGACCACGGCGGGTGGAAGACCCCAGACCCCTTCCTCATTCTCCAGACCTTAGATAAATTTCTTGGACTATCGTGTGGGCCCAGGCTGCTGTGGGGGACCCATTCCCATGATGCATCTTCATTTCTCAGCACTCTGGTGGGGCTGGGCCCTGTCTGATCTCTTGCGCACTCGGTTATACGGTAAAATTCATATATGTGGTAATGAAAACGACAGGGCCACAGGGACAACCACCACTGCACAACCTTCATAGCCGACACCTTGGATTGAGAGCTGACTACGGGCCAATCACTGTCCCAGACATGAAGCTCTCTACACACTTTATCTCATGAAGCGTCACAGCAGCTCTCGAGGGAGTCGTGATCATTAGCCTCGTTTTACAGATGAGGAAACTGAGGGCCAGAGAAGTGAGGCCATTTGATCAGTCACACAGAGC
>NW_007787716.1:0-2443 GCF_000696425.1 Galeopterus variegatus
CTCTACAAAGGTAGCCAGAAATTTAGCTTAAGTGAGCTTATGGAATAGTAAACAAAATAGTAAGCTTATGGAATAGTAAACAAAGCCAGTACAATTATATATGTTGCATTCTGAATAATATAATAATTATATATTTTGCATTCTGAATAATTGTATATGTTTCATTGTGAGCTTATATATAAAAACATAAGTATAGTGAGCCAAAATAGTGTGCTATGGAATAGTAAACAAAGCCAGTAGAATTATATATGTTGCATTCTGAATAATACAGAACATATAATTGCTTACCTGAAATATTAGTATTAAATGGATATTCAAGAATCCACCGGTGAGTTTCAACAGGAGAATCAATTATCTCAAAAACTGTGTGACATTCTGTTTGTATGTAGAGGCACATTTTTTTCTTCAGGTAATAAATTAAATGAACAACATAAAGTGTACTAAGACCACAACCAAGTTTAAGTATAGTGGAAGGCTGGTTTATGGACATAAAATTACAGCTAGAAAAAATAAGTTCTACCGGTATACAGTTGACCCAGGAATGTATAATTAACAATGACTTACTGCATGTTATCAAATGACTAGGAGAGGAGATCAAACGTTCACATCACAAAGAAATGATTAAGTTTTGAAATGATATGCTAACTACCCTGATTAAATATCAGCCATTATATAAATGTATTGAAATATAACTGTACCTCATAAACATGTACAATCAATGTTTCAATGAAATTTACTTAAATAAAGAAATAATTAAAATAGAAAATTAATTTAAATGGAAGAAGAGACATCAAGGTTTCTGAAAAAGCCAGTATGCCATGTTGTGGACAAATAAATAATGGTTGCAATAATTAACTGGAAACTCAGAATCATACAGATATGGTAATCATTTTCCATTGGGACATATGTTTCCTTTCTAGTGTACATTTAGAATAAATTAAAAGCAGTACTTGGCAGTATTGGTTACCTACCCAATAGCTACACTCAACATATCCCTTGCTAACAGAGCCTGTCTCCTCCTAAAACAGAAAATTGAATTGATAAATCCTATTTAGCCTCATTTTCAGCTTGAAAATGGGCATATAACCAAAACCTTCCTAAAGATCTATGGAAAAGTTCACTAGATGTATTGTTAAAAAGTAAACATACAACGATAATCTCCTCTTTCTACAATTGGTTGAAACTGTCTGAGGATGTGAAGCCTATGAGAGCACCCTTCCATAGCTAGAGTTGATAAATACCGAGATGTAATTCTACACACCAAGCGAGGCACACAGAGTTTGGTTGCTTCTTTTAATATTCTGGAAACTATTTCCAGAATCACCCAGTCTACGGATTCCTTAAAATGTGAAATAATGAATGCATTCTTAATTTAAGCTCTTTTAAATTTGGTATTTTACTGCTCTTAGCTAAAATCCATGTAATTGATAAAGTGAAATCTTCAGGAATAACTTATACAGTCACAAGAAATCTGTAATTCTTGGTTTAGCAGTGAGGGTTCAGAGCAGAAAACAGAAAAAATAAATTAAGTGTCCACAAAGAATACGTATAATATAAAATAAATACTTACCAAATAATCAAAGGGTCTGAATGAGCAGAAACCAGGGTTGAAGAAGCACTGGATTTTTTACTTCAGAACCACATCATTGGTCTTTTAATCTAGAAGAAAATAGCTATCTCTGCCCTCTACCCCTCTGCTTCTGCCACAGCTAATCTTTGCTCTTGAAGCTTATAACTAGACAGCGTAATGTGAGGTCTGCTTGCTTCAAACACCCACGTTCATCAACACTTTAATTCGGCACTACTCTCCCCATTTCTACCTTCCAAAATAAAAACTACTACACCTTATTAGAGAAACTTAAATGACATTTACTTCCTAGTTCCAAGGATATCTGGAAGATGAAATATTTCGTTTTCAAGCCCATGAGATAGGGGAGAGAAAATTTGGGGCATACGAGGAGCTAAGAAAAGAATAAGAGAACCAAAAGAAAAATCTAACACAGGTAGCTTAGAAAATTACTCTACAAAGGTAGCCAGAAATTTAGCTTAAGTGAGCTTATGGAATAGTAAACAAAATAGTGAGCTTATGAAATAGTAAACAAAATAGTAAGCTTATGGAATAGTAAACAAAGCCAGTACAATTATATATGTTGCATTCTGAATAATATAATAATTATATATTTTGCATTCTGAATAATTGCACATACAAACCTGATCAAGAGAGCTTGCTAATGGAATTTCATAGGACAAATAAAAATACTCATAAATATTTATAGTGACAAGTAGCATGGTAAATTAAAGACAAAAGAAGGATATGAAGATATCCCCAAATTTAGATAAAAAGATAAAAACAGGAAAAAATGGGGGCAATATGTATTCTGTTGATTGCTATATGTAAAGGTATATGATACAATAAATACATAAAGGAATCTTGATATATTAA
>NW_007787717.1:0-542 GCF_000696425.1 Galeopterus variegatus
AAGTTTTCTGCCACTATTTTGTTGAATATGTTTTCTATGCAATCTCCTTTTTCCTCCCCTTTTGGAATACCCCTAACTTGGATATTTGAGCGCTTAAGGTTGTCTGATATCTCTCTCAGATTTTCTTCAATGCCTTTGATTCTTTTTTCTTTTCTTTTTTTTTTTTTTTCTGTCCTCTTATGTTATTTCACACAGCCCGTCTTCAAGTTCAGAGGTTCTCTCTTCAACTTCCACAAGCCTGCTGGTTAAACTCTCTGTTGTGTTTTTTATTTTGCTGAATAACTTCTGCAGTTCCACAAGTTCTGCTACATTTTTTTTCAGGGCATTGATTTCCTTGTACATTTCCTCTTTCAGGTCCTGTATACTTTTCCTCATTTCATCATGATGTCTAGCTGAGTTTTCTTGTACCTCATTCAGTTTCCTTAGAATTATCACTTGAAATTCCTTGTTGGTCTTTTCAAGGCCTTCTTGCTCTATAAAATCTAGAGCTTGAGAGTTATTATCCTTTGGTGGTGTACTTTCTTGATTTTTCGTATTTCTGG
>NW_007787717.1:1542-2443 GCF_000696425.1 Galeopterus variegatus
GTTGGCCACTAGTGCCTTGCGTGTGTGGTTGCCTCAGGTCTTGGGCCTCTCCAGGGAGCCAGCTCTCTGGTCAGCTTGGACTCGGCCAGGCTGCTGGATCACAGGGCATTACCGCAGGGTGTGTGGTCTCTGCTGAGCTTCCACCTTCCATGCTGGAATTCTCCCTGTTCCATGCACTCTGGGCCAGGCTGCTGGGATGTGCAGAGGCACCACAAAGCATGTGGTCTCTGTGGAGCTTCCCCTTCCCCTGCTGGATGTCTCCCTGCTCGTGTGCACACGAGGCCGGGCTTGGGATGGAGCCGGGTGGCGGTGGTGAAGCCTACTTGCTGCTGGATCACATGGCGGCAGCCCCCCCACAGGGTGTGTGGACTCTATGGAGCTTCTATCTCCCCTGCTGGATGTCTCTGTGCTCGGTACGCATTGGGCCGGGCTGCTGGATCGTGCGGCAGCGGTGTGGTCCCCATGGAGTTCCCACCTCCCTTGCCAGACATCTCTCTGCTCCGAGTGCACTAGGCCAGGCTGGGAATGGAGCCGGGTGCCTGTGGTGAAGCCTACCTGCTGGATCACGCAGTGGCGGCCCCACAGCGTGTGTGGTTTCTGCAGAGCCTCTGCCTCCCCTGCTGGACATCTCCCCACTCTGTGCACAGTGGGCTGGGCTGGAAATGGAGCCAGGTGGTGGCAGTGAAGCCTATCTGCTGGATCATGCGAGGGCAGTACCGCAGGGCATGTGGTCTCCGTGGAGCTTCTGCCTCCCCCGCTGGACGTCTCCCCATTCAGTATGCACTTGATGTTATGTTTTTATAGTTTAAATTGGTTGATTTGTGGGAGAGAGTGACACTAGGGACTGTCTATTCTGCCATCTTGACCGGAAGTCCCATCAAATTCTTTTTTTTTTTTTTTT
>NW_007787718.1:0-242 GCF_000696425.1 Galeopterus variegatus
GGGTGCTTCACATTAACCTCAGATATTACAGGGCTGTAAACTGTCCACACTTATTTTAGTTATTGATTGTGTCTGACCAGACAACCAGGCCAGCTCATTAGAAAATGCTCTAGGGCCGGCCCGGTGGTGCACTGGATAAGTGCGCCACTTGGGAAGCGCGGCGGCGCTCCCGCCCGAGGGTTCGGATCCCACATACAGACCGGTTCCCGCTCACTGGCTGAGCGAGGCGCGGGAGCGACACC
>NW_007787718.1:1146-2443 GCF_000696425.1 Galeopterus variegatus
TTCCAACATGCACTAGACATCCTTGGCTTCAGGACAAACCAGACGATCATTTTTGAGAAGGTATTTTTTCTCATATTTTCCTGGCAAAATGGCACAAAAAAAATTGCCAGAAACAACATTTAAATTAAAGGATTAGATTAAAAATGTAGTACAGACAATGTACAGGAAGAGGAAGCAAAGATAAAGATAATCATAAAAGCCAAGAAGAAACAGAAAAAAATTGAAGGAAAAGGAGGAGGAGGACATGAAGGAAACATGTCACCAGTGCCACAGTGGTGTGTGGCGTGGCCACGTGTACTGACTTAGAGACTCTGCAGGGGGACAGGAAGTCTGTGCCCTCCAAATGATTCTGAGGTGGGTTAAAATTTGAAAAACACTGAACTAGGACATTCTGTAACCCCCCTTTTAACTTCTTTTACGGTGGAACTGCACTTACTGTCTTTTGTACACTTCCAAAACGTCCCAGGCAAATGGGCCACGAACAACGATGACTGACTGACAGGGTAATTCATATTACAGCCGCTGAAACGATCGGGAGAGGAAGCCGCTCCAACCACCCCTGGCTACTGAGCCCAAGTCCACTATCGTCCCGAGGCCATCACAGCTTCCACGGTATCCAGTGACCTGCAGCACGAGTGACTCTGCGTGCCCTCGTGATATTCACGCGACAATCAAGCCACCATGTTCCTCGTTTGCCCTGGGCTCCTGAATGAGGCAGCAAATTCTGTAGCCTTCGTCTATGGCAGGAAGCCTGATTACTCACTGACCGACAGCCAAGGTACTTCCCACCGCCCTGACCTGGGGATGGGGAAGGAGCTGTTCCTTCCTGACCCCTGGTACGGTTAGTCTAACTCAGTCCACACTCTTGTTCTGTTATGAACACTTGATGATTTGCACAGCAATCCCTGAAACCATTGTAGAGCCAGACTAGTAAATGCCCTGGTATGTTGCAGGTTGGAAGACTTTATCTGTGGGTCTTGGGACAATGCCAGATATAGGCCATTGGATGTGGTTCCAACCCCCCCTTCCCAGGTTTCCTTGACTGGTTTCAACTAACTCAGCATATTTCTATGGGATTTTAAAAAATCTCTACATTTAGAAATATATACTTCCTATATTCTTATTTTTAACAGTGCATCATTGAGCTACCATTCACATACCATAAATTCTCACTTAAAAAGTGTACAAGTCAGTGGGTTTTAATATATTCACAAGGTTGTGCATCCATTTGCCACTATCTATTTCAGAACATTTTCATCACTCCCAAAAGAAACCTCATACCAATTGGCAGTGACTC
>NW_007787719.1:0-2443 GCF_000696425.1 Galeopterus variegatus
ATGGTTGTGCAGACAAGGGTAGATAATGTAAATACAAAGTATGGAAATGAGTGAAGAGACACAGACGAAGAAAAATAACCATTTGATCAGTTAGAGTTGATGACAAGTTATTTTTGGAGCAATAAGAACAACAAAAAAATAAACCTGAACATGAATATCAAAGTGGTCACTGAATACCAGCAAAACAATGTAAGAAAAGCTACTTCTAGATACTTTGTCAAATGGGATATAGTACAAAGTTTAATGTAAGAGCTTATAAATATCCAGAAAGAAAAAAAAAAAAAGTTACCTAGAAAGGAATGAAAGCAAAGCTGCATTTAGACTTTTTGTTTTCAATATGAACTAGCAGAAAACAATGGATTTATACTTTCAGACTCCTAGAGGGAAAATGTGGTGACTTGAAAATCTCATAGCTAAGCTACATTGGTTTTAATTCATGGAGACAAATAATTTAATCTTTGAAAAGTTAAATGCTTAGAAAAAATGCTACCTATGTATCTGTTTTCAAAATACTACTTGAAGACCTTTTCTAAAATTAATTAACACTAAAATCTAGAATAGTTAAATCATTATTTAAATCGGTTCTTCTTAAGAGGCTGAATGCCCTGAATTCAATATCTCTCTGGTTAATTTATTGCCAGGTCAATTCTCCAACTCTGAGTAAACGTTTCTCAGTGCTTGCCAAAGGTGTCTCCTTACAATAATTATAAGATTAATCTACTAGTAGAAGTTTTTTATTTTTAATTTGTTTATTTTGTTTTGTTTAATTTCTCATGTGTCTCTCATCCTACAGTTTAGTGAGAAAATCTTGTCCTTTTTGACAAAGACATGAGCTAATGACTCTGGCTGTTCTAACCCAGTAATTGGTAATAATGACAAAACTGTTTTGGAGACTTTGCAGGATAAAATTACACCCCAAATGAGTTTTCTCTGCATTACAAAAAAGCATAATTGAATAGAAAGTTATAATAATACCACTTTTATTAAGAAAATGTAATGGTTCTCTGCAACTTTAAATGCTATATTGGATGTGTTGAGCAATTTGTGTTTTTATTTTATTGTTGTTCCTTCCATTTAAGAAAGAGAAATACCACACGTTCTTACTCATAACCAGGAACTGAATCCATAAATAAACAAATGAACAATAAAGAGATACAGAGAGAGGGAAAGAAAGAAACAACAAGGGGGACCCCCAACCCTCTCTTCAAATGACTTTTTGGGCAGTATGGCTTTCTCATCACCCCCTCCCCTTTTATAATCTCAGGGACCGAACCTCGTGAGGCCACATCCATCCTAGTAAAAACGACGGGGTCCACTTTAAGCTCCACGTTGAAGCTTTTTGCATCTGAAAGCAAAGCCTGTTGATTAGACACAGAAGCTGAGATGCCAGGTCTTAAGGGGCTTTGGGGACCCACCGGCTGGTCCAGGTGCGTGTCTGGCGGGTCCATGTTCACGGCCCCGGGGAGCATCTGTGTCCCCTCTCTGAAGTTCCACTTCCCCGTACTCGCGGTTAAGTCTTTCTTTGAGTTGGAGGGTGCCACACCTCCCAATGCAGGACGGCAGCCCACACTGGTGTCCGGGCACTCAGACATGTTTGGGAGTGGTGGGCAGAGTTTGGCTGGAAGGCAACCGAGGGGGCCTGACTTCTTGTCACAGCCCTGTCCTTTCAGAATGCAGTGCCAGCACTATGGGAGGGGGAGAGATGCCATCCCAGAAAATTCTGGAAGGTTCCGGAAGTCTTTCCTGCCCAGGCTCAGAGGGTACCAAGGCTCAGGCCTACCAGCCCTGTTCGGGGAGCGCCTGGCTGCATGGTCACTAGCGCTGTCTGTTAGGAGGGGCCGTGGGTTGGCCCAGGTCGAGCAGGTCCTCATTCCCTGGGCTCGGGGTCGGCTGGTGAATTTGCGACTTGTCTCGTTCGGTTTCTGTTCTCATGAGTCTTCAGCAAAGAGGAGGAGGGGGGCCATTCCCTGAGTGGCACTCTCACCTCCCCTCGGCCGGTTTTCCTGTGTGCCGTGGGCGGTCAACTCTGACCTTTGGGAGGAGATAATGGGGCTTCTGTTCTGGGCAGAGGCCTGCACTGAGGCTCACGAGCCTGGTCTCCAGAGATGCCGTTTTTCTCTACGACTTATCCTGTTGGTAGATCTCAGAGCGGATGTGTCTGCAGTTCTCTGCATCCCTCATTCCGGAGGTGCTGACTGGCTGCATGGTCAGGTAGACAACGCCCCAGGCTTGGATCCTGCCCGGTACCCTGTGGCACCCAGAGGGGAGTCCTCTCTGGCTCCGGGGCTGAGTGTGTCAGAAATGCCGCACACTGGAACCCTCCCATCTCCTGCTAGAACTGCACCTGCCCTTCCCAGGCCTGAGTGTTAGGATGAGGACCTACGGCACAGGCAGGGCCGGGGGCTGCCCTCGTGACCCTGCGGTGCGGGGACTGATGTTTTAA
>NW_007787720.1:0-885 GCF_000696425.1 Galeopterus variegatus
TAGCAAACAGAATACAACAACACATAAGTAAAATTATTCACCACGATCAAGTGGGATTCATTCCAGTGATGCAAGGTTGGTTCAACATATGTAAATCAATAAATGTGATACACCATATTAATAAAATCAAACATAAGGACCATATGATCATCTCTATGGATTCTGAAAAAGCATTTGATACAATTCAACACTCATTCATGACAAAGACCCTGTATAAGTTAGGTATAGATGGAAAGTATCTCAACATAATTAAAGCCATATAGGATAAAACCACTGCCAACATCATCCTGAACGGGGAAAAGCTGAAAGCTTTTCCTTTAAGAAAAGGAACCAGACAAGGATGCCCACTCTCAACACTCCTATTCAACATAGTGTTGGAAGTACTAGCCAGGGCAATCAGAGAAGAGAAAGCAATAAAGGGCATCCAGATTGGAAAAGATGAAGTCAAACTGTCCCTGTTTGCAGATGACATGATCCTATATATCGAACAGCCTAAAGCCTCTACAAAAAAACTCTTGGAAGTGATAAATGTGTTCAGCACAGTAGCAGGATACAAAATCAACGCACAAAAATCAGTAGCATTTCTATTCATCAATAGTGAACATGCAGAAAGAGAAATCAAGAAAGCCTGCACATTTACGACAGCCACCAAAAAAATAAAATACTTAGGAATTGAGCTAACCAAGGATGTGAAAAATCTCTATAATGAGAACTACAAACCACCAAGGATGTGAAAAATCTCTATAAGGATAACTACAAAACATTCCCGAGAGAAATTAGAGAGGATACAAGAAGATGGAAAGATATCTCATGCTCTTGGATTGGAAGAATCAACATAGTGAAAATGTCCATACTACCCAAAGTGATATACAAATTCAATGCAAT
>NW_007787720.1:1809-2442 GCF_000696425.1 Galeopterus variegatus
TGTTGGAACCAGCCTAAATGTCCATCATCGGATGAGTGCATATGGAAAATGTGGTATATGTACACAATGCAATACTACTCAGCTATAAAAACAAATGAAATACTGCCATTTGCAACAACATGGATGGACCTTGAGAGAATTATATTAAGTGAAACAAGTCAGGCACAGAAAGAGAAATACCACATGTTCTCACTTATTGGTGGGAGCCAAAAATAAATAAATAAATTCACACGCACACACAAATAAACCGGGGGGGAGGGTAGGGTGTGAAGACTTAACAATACAATTCCTTGAAGTTGATATGATAAGCAAACAGAAAGGACATTGTTGGGTGGGATGGGGGAGAGGGAGGATGGAGGGGGGTTTCAGTAATGGGCCACAATAATCAACCTCATTGTATATCCACAAAATAAAATTAAGAAAAAAACTCAAGGAAAAAGACCATATCATTATCTCAATAGATGCTGAAAAAGCATTTGACAAAATTCAACATCCCTTCATGATAAAGATTCTCAACAAATTAGGTATAGAAGAAAAACATCTGAACACAATAAAATCCATTTATTTTTTTATTTATTTATTTTTTTAATTTATTTTTTTTATTTTGTCAATATACACTGTATATGATTATTA
>NW_007787721.1:0-2442 GCF_000696425.1 Galeopterus variegatus
ATTAATATTTATACCAGAACAACAAGTGTAATTTAGACAACAAGTCATGCAATCAAAGATTTCTAGGAACCTTGTCAAACCGTGGTCTGACAATGTATATTTTCTTCTATGGCCTATCAATTCTTCTCATGCATTTTTATTGAAAACTCTGAATTCCACAGGCCTAGAAAACCTACTCCATATATTTTTCTTTTCTTCAAAAGTTGTAAAATGTATTTTTAAATATTTTTTAAAATTATTTTTCTATTGAAACATAATTGATTATACATATTTGTGGGCTACAAAGTTGACAATCAGTATTTTTGAGTAATGCATGATGATCAAGTCAGGATTATTAGCATATTCATCATTACAAAACATTATTATTCTTTTTATCCATTACCCAATTTCTCTCTGAGCCCCCCCGTCTCCCCCTTTCCCACCTCTAGTAACCATAGTTCTGCTATCTTTATTATTGGTTATTATTTACTTGTTTCTTTCTTTTGCTCTTTATTTCTTTTAAATTAAATGAGAAATATATAACTATATATGATTAAAAAAATTAAAAGAAAAACAAAAACACAAATTATTTTAATTCTAGAGATAATCATGTATGTATTTAAGAAAAATGGGCACCAACTCAACATAATATTACATAGCCATTTTTGTTCTAATAAAACCATCTAGCTTAAAGAGCTTTCAGTGTTAGTATAATTTAAATAGATACCTTCTAAAAATATATTAATTTACTTAACCAATCTTTTGCTTTTGGACTATTTTTAGATTTTTTTTGTATTTTAAGTGGTAACGCAATAAAATGCTCAATCCAATTTTAAAGCAGTCTTAAATAAGCAAAATATAATTCCAAAACACATGAGTTACATATAGCAAGAAATCTTTCTTCCATTGTGATGGCCTTGTTTAAGCTTTCTCTTGAACAAAGCGGGCAGGGCGGAGATAATGTATAAGATCCTCAGAGCAGAAGCGTAGTAAGGAGGCTTCCCACCCCTGTGAAGGAAATTAGTGGTTGCAGCATACTAGCCAGAATATGAGAGCCTGAGTAACGGGAGGAGAAAAATCCACAGTGGGTTGGTGGGAGACGGATATGGTAACTAGCAGCACATAGCACAATATGTGACAACCTGAACACCATGACAAGAGTGTCTGTGCAGAGGGAGGGAGGGAGTTCTTCATATGAAGATTGATTGCATCCAGGGAGATTTATCAGACAAGTGAGCACATTGAACTGGGAGCCAGGTCTCTCATCTTCAGAAAAAAAATTACAAATATGGAAAGCAGGAAAATTATGACAAAACCTGTGGTATTGGATTAGAATCAAAGACATTTTACTGTCAACATGTAGTTTTTAGTAGATGGATGGATAGATTATAGATATATAGATATCTCTGACCACTGAGACAGCCTGGAATCACCAATACTCTCATTGCAATGAGTGCACCTTCTGTCTAGAAATTGGTTTCTAAATACCATTCTCTACCAAAGGCAAACAGGGTTCCTTAGAAAATATGAATGATTATAAGGCTGAGACAGAGAAGAGACAAGATGAGCTTCAAATATTGTATTGTGCTAGAAAGTAAAAATGTTTCCAGAGAATAGTGGGATACACTCAAAGGACACAAATTCCACATCCAATAGTGACCAATTTGCTACTATCAGATGGAATTTTCCACAAGTGTTTGGGGAAAAAAACAACAATACACTCGGTTTAGTTTCCCCCTACTATCCTCTCACAGCAAACTTCTGATACCAGATGTATAGGGTGTTCTCCCCACAAAGGTAGGGAAAGATTAGAGCCCTGCCCTGGGGAGGAAGAAAACATCATATATATGTATGATCATATATCTATATATATATATATATATATATGATGTTTACAACCAAAAATAACTATATTGTGGATAAAATATTAACAATGACTGGAAGGCATTGGAAAGTGATCAAAAGCATAAGGATAACCGGAGGGCAGTTGATGCTTGAGTGAAAAAAAATGACCCTGTGTGAATATTCTGAGTTTTATGCATTTTAAACAGAATAGGCTCCAGCCTACACTGTTTGTGGTGGCTAAAACTTAGACAGAAAATCTTTAGTTTAACAGGCTTAAATACCAGAGTTCGATGCAAGCACGGCAAGTAGAAATAGTAAAATCCCATAAAGAGGGAGCAAGAGAACTGTAGTCCCAAATTCTGAATAAAAACTCTATTGACTTCTCCACAGTTGGGAGAAAAGCACAAAGCAGTCCAGAAAAAGGGTAAAAACACTGAACTAAGATTTCAGCTTATGCCCAACAAATGGGAGACAGTGTTTTTAGTTAGAGTTCAACCAAGTTAAATACCTACTTAAAAGTTTTTAAATAATTTTTATTTTTAAAAAAGTCAGATTCTCGGGGCCGGCCCGGTGGCGCACTGGATAGTGCGCTGCTTGGGAAGCACGGCGGCGCTCCCG
>NW_007787722.1:0-2442 GCF_000696425.1 Galeopterus variegatus
TACTGATGCAAGTTTTTCTCCTAATCTGTACTTAGGTGGGATGAGTTTTTCTACTGGGTTATCAGGACCATGTAGAGTTAGCATACAGCTTATAATAATGATTTTCTTTGTTTAGCTCATTAAAAAATTCATTTCATTTCTATGTGACCAGTATTTGTTGTGAGCCATTAAGTGTAAGGTGCTGCTTTGAGTGCTGTGTAGAAAGACACCCACTCATTCCTGGTCTTGAGAAGTTTACAACTTGGTGGGGGAAATTTACAGCTTGTAAATCTAACGGTGAGACAACACAGAATGTGAAAACAATTCTATGAGTGAGTTTCAAAGGGGTATGGAAAAATCAAAGGAAGATAAGACAGCATCCAGGTCAGAAAGGCTTCCTTTGGAGGTGACATTTGAGAAAGTCCTTAAGGAATGGCTGGAATGCTGACAGATAGAGATCATGGGGACGGCATTGCAGGTAGAAGAAGCCATGTGAAGCAAAACAGAGGACATGTCCAGGGACTTGGAAGAGGCCTTGTGGTAGGAACACAGGTTGCACACATAGGGAAATAGTGGAAGATTAGGCTAGAAAATCAGGGTGGGCCTTGAGTGGCAGGATGAAGGAGGTCATGTGGAACCACTGAAAGACGCTGGGGAGAGCTGAGGCTGAAGATTAACACGAGAGTGACGAGGAGACCAGGAGAGAGAAAAGAGAGTAGAGAGCCTGAGGTGGAGCAGCACTGGCCCAGGCGAAATCCAGATCATGAGCACATAGGTTAGCACTGTGTGTGCAGGAAGAGATTGACTTTGCAGATGACGGATTTAGCAGCACTTCCCAAAGCCCACACTGCAGACCCAGGTATTCAAAGTCAAGTGCCACGGGTTGTCTTACCTGCTCTGTGTCATATTCATGATCATCCAATCTTTGGCATAGACATTCTTCCCGATCAGATCCTTAAACATGATAAAAGTTTCCATGAGGAAGTCCTGCGGAGAACAAAGGAATGGCTGGGGTAAAACTGGGTCACGCTCGCAGCTTCTCTCCCAGCATGTGGACAAGGGACACTACCTCAGTGCAGGATGTTCTAGTGCCATAGGAACAGCTTGTCATTTTCATAAGGCTTTTAGAGATAACAAAGCATTCTTATAGCTAGCTGTGATTGGATTTTCACATCGTGTAATCTTATCAGGAAGATGAAGACAAAAACAAATTTATCCACATTTTATAAATGGAAGAACTGAGGCTGAGAAAAATTAAATGACTCGCCAAAGGTCACAGAAACTAGGTAGCAGGAGAGCTGAGATGAGACCTCGGGGTCTTTGGACCCCGAGTTTACAGGCTTTATCAAATTTATCCATATTTTATAAATGGAAGAACTGAGGCTGAGAAAAATTAAATGACTCGCCAAAGGTCACAGAAACTGGGTAGCAGGAGAGCTGAGATGAGACCTCGGGGTCTTTGGACCCCGAGTTTACAGGCTTTATCTCTTTAGTCCTCACCTGCTATGTAGTATCTGAATGTCTGCAGCATGTAAAAATAATTCACCAATAATTGTGAGAAGACAGATACTTTTAATAGATCTGAGTTCAATTCTCCTTTATTGTGGTAAGAACAGCACAAAAATGCTACATGCAAGAAGCAGAGTCATGACTCTTCCTATTCTAGGAATGTCATCACATGCAGCCTGGAATAGGGTCTAAATGGTCCTTAAAATGAGATTATAACAGTGATGTAATGACAGTAATAACTAATAATGTAAGTATACAGAGCACAGAACAGCAAAAACATGTATTCTAGTCCACAGGGGGCCGTGCACAAAAAGTAATGCAGAAATAGCACAATTAGACTGAAAATAAAGTTTTGAAAGCATTTTTTATTAGATAAATCTAGATAATTTCCACTGGGATTTCTGAAATAGAAATCCAGTCCAATTTCTCTGGCACTAGTCTATACAGTTCTACTTTATGAAGTAGACCGTGTAGCTGCAGGAACACAGTACTTGAGAGGCGGGAGGCCTGGGTTCTATTCTCATGGTATTTTTCTGAAACACTGGTCAAGTCAGTTAACTTCGTGCATTTTGGACGCTCAACAGCACAGGAATACAAGTGTTTCTGGCTAGAAGTTGTGCTACCCTCTCTTTGTTCTTCTGGTTCAATGGCAAGTCAGACTTATCTACCCCCAATTCTAAAATCATAGGCATATCTCATGAATTAAAAATTTTTACATCCTACATTTTAAATGCTTCCACCAATTTATGAACCATTCCATTAACTTCTTTCAAACCAGTAAGAATTCATGGCTTGTGAAGCCAGGATTAAGTTTAGATATTGGTTATCTGCTTCTGACACACTGTATCCACATTCAACGCTGGGCAGTCTAAGTTAATGAAATGGAATAATAAAGACAACTCACAGGGCATCCCAAGGCCTCATCTGATCCACCACTTCCCAGTGTCTTTCATG
>NW_007787723.1:0-2441 GCF_000696425.1 Galeopterus variegatus
TATTAGATGGAAAGTCTGTTTCTGCATTGTATGATCAAATCAAGCCCCCAGGTCAATTTAAATTTTTTTTTTTGTATCTTTATGAATGCAACAGTTTTGTATGATTAAATTGCACATGTTGTGAATAAAGAGTGCTTAATAACCTAATTAGGTACAGACTGAGCAGTCCATTAATTGCACTTGGTGCTATAATCACTGATATTTCTATAGATTTAAAAATATCACCTAAATTTAAATAGCATGCCTCATAAAAGCTTCTCATTCTGTTATTTTTCTAATCTGATAACTTGTATCACACTTTTTTCTAATGGCAAGAATATTATTCTTACCAGCACAGCTTTACAATTAGTTTACAATCTCATCAAAAAACTGTCACACTCAAATATATTCTGGCAAAGATCACTTTCACATAGTGAACAATTGTCATTTTGTCTCTCATTTTTGTTTATAACAAATATTTACTCTATAATTAAGTGTTTCTACAACCATAAATTTTTTCTTTCCATGTTACTATTCTCTTGTCACTTAGCATTTCAGGAATTTGTGGTGTTCTGACTATTATTCTTACTACAGTACATATATTATTCTTAAATTCTGTGAAAGTGTACTACGTTTGACATTATTGAGCCACACAAAAAAATACACATTTTAATTTCTTTAGAAAATACTTACAGTGACACACGTCTATTAGCTCTCTTAATGCTTCATCCAGAATAAGTAACACTTGAAAAGAATATCCAGAGGTTATTTTTATCTCCTTTCTGTAGTTTACATGATCGCTGCATTCAATTCTGAAAAATAAAAATTTTAAATGTCTTACTATCAAATGAAATGGCACAATGTCTATGTAATTTGTAAAACAATAAGAAAATGCTAGAACATTTTTCTGAATGCAGTGATTTTCCGAATACTGAGTGAATATATCATAAAGAATTTTAGAAATTAAATATATATATGAAGCAGAAATCATCAGACCAACTGAAGTTATATTAAAATGTACATTAAGCAAGATGAAATATCAACCTTTTTACTTCCCAAGTAAGGTGAGAAATAAATACACCTTCTTTGTGCTCTAGTTTAGCTATCAATTGAAATCAAACCAGTTAACATTAATTAATGGAAAGGACTTCCAGTGAAGATGCTCTTTAGAGCTACTGAGCTGTGTTATACTGTTTTAATGGAAATAATCTTAATATCTAGTAAAAAAATACAAAGTTTTAATACATGGTTGCTTTATTAAAAACAGAAACAAAAGCTATTTTAATTACAAATGCTGTAACACTCTCACTCTCCCGTTATAAAGTCAGAATTTGGTGGATTCATTTCACATGAGCCTGGAAGATTGTCAAAGAAAGTAATATCAGCTGAAGTTACCCAGTGTAACCCTTGCAATGTCACTCCCCAAGAAAGGAGGCAGCTTCAAGAATAAATAACTTGATAAAAGACCCACCTCAACAAAATAAAATCTCTAGCCCTCAATGCAATTACAAAATGTCAGTCAGCGGTAGCATTGATTGTTAATAGCCCACTTCCTTTCTGATTGGTTGGCATGTCCATTCTGATTTGTAATATATCACCCTCACAAATATATCTGATTTGTAATATATCATGCCTCTGATACATGACTGTTTTTTCCTTCCTGATCATATAATTGTCAGTTGTTGCTGTTCAAGACTTCAAAGGATGCTGTATATTGATAATAATTATACAAAAAATAAAATTCAAGGTAAAGAGTCGATTGCTGTTTCAAGAATTTTATTCAGAAGTATTTTCTTCACCTATAACTTCAATTTTCCTTCTTCAAAGGATGCTGTATATTGATAATAATTATACAAAAAAAAAATTCAAGGTAAAGAGTTGATTGCTGTTTCAAGAATTTTATTCAGAAGTATTTTCTTCACCTATAACTTCAATTTTCCTTTTGTTCACTTTTTTTCTCTATGAATTCCTTTAATATATGTTAGTTCTATTCTACCTCCCTTTTAAATCACTCATATCCTTTCTAATAACTTCTATATTTAATCCTTTGATATTTTCTGCAGCTGTTACTTTACTTAAGCTTTTGCACAAGTAATTGTTGAGAAAGTTGATGGAAGAGAATAATTGTTGTTTTGTCACTAGGTCTGCATTGCCAATCCTTCCTCCATTTGATTCATTCAAAGAAATTATCTTTAAATGACTTGGCTTGATTAGCCAACACTTAGCTTACTTGTTGTCATTTAACTTCAATATTTCTTTTATTTATGGAGTCATACGGGAAGCTATAGCTTAATGTGACCCCGTGATATTTTTCTGCATTAAATTTTCTAAAGTTAATTGCCATAATATATTAAGAAATTTGTAATTTGGGAGGAAAAATTAGATTGTTACCGTAGAATTTTAAAATTCAAAATCACTGTAATGCATTCAAAACTAAGAAACAGATGAGAATTCCAGAACTG
>NW_007787724.1:0-2441 GCF_000696425.1 Galeopterus variegatus
ATTTTGCATTTCCACCAGCAATGAATCAGAGTTCCTGTTGCTCTACATCTTTAGCAGCATTTGGTGTTGCCAGGTTTTTAATTTTAATCACTGTACTAAGTGTGTAGTAACATCTCATTTTTTTTCTAAATTTCCAGTTCCCTAATGATGTAATATTGAGTATTTTTCACATGCTAATTTACTATTTACATGTCTACTTTGGTGAGGTGTCACTCCACATCTGTTTATTTTTCAATTTTTCTTTTTTTATTGTTGAGTTTTAAGAGTTCCTTGTATATTTTGGACACTAGTCCTTTATCACGTGTTTAGCAAATACTATATTAGAAGACTCTCAGTTCTATTTAACTGAATTATTTTAATATAAAATCGTACACTTTAGGTTTAGTGCACAATTTCCCATGCTGCTACTCTTATGGACTGTGATTTCAATGACAATCTAAATTTTAGAGCCTTTTCGAAGTGCTATTCTTGTATGGTAAGTGCTTATGTGGTTTTATTTCCCCATCCAGCCTCATGGTGTCTCTCAATGGGGAAGGAGAGTCTTAAGTCCCAGGAGAAGGAGTGCTTCATGGGCCATGGCCTTCTTTATTGGTGTCCTCTGGCCACATAATGGCTCTCTGTTGGGGAGCGGTGTCTGAGGCTTCATTAAACGAAGAGATTTTCCTCGCTGGGTGATTGCTGTTGACCCCTGTAGCAAGTGCTCCTTGCTATGTCTTGTCTCTGCATGGAGGAGGCAGCCTCAGAGTGGGTGAAGAAGGAGGGCTCTTTCCCTTTACTTTCTAAAGGTTTCCCTTTAATTCTAAAGATTACCATTGCTGGTATTGTCAGCAGGACTCCCATTTGATCCAGGAGAGGAACAAGCCTATCTGACCTGGACTGCCTTCTGCTGCTGAATTAAAGGTTGAGAAATGCCAGGCCTAGTCTGCCTTCTGTTGGATGGGAGCTCATAAGATGCTCTTCAGATTTGTTGATGCTCTTCAGCTTTGTTGTTCCTCCAGTCCTCAGGCATCTCTGATTAGTTCACTGCCATTCAGTATTCTCTTTCATTGTCTTTTCAGAATACAAGAGAAAATATAGTTGATTTAGCTGGGAGAAGCTAGGAGGTGAGTCTAAACAATTTTGCCATGAGGTGATATCTCAAAGGTGTTTAGATTTGAACCCTCCTGCACTGTTGGTGGGACTGTAAACTAGTACAGCCATTGTGGAGATCAGTATGAGGTTCATTAAACAACAACAGATAGAACTTCCATATGATCCAGCAATCCCACCACTGGGGATATATCCAGAGGATTGGAAAACATCAGGCAGGTCGAAGGGATACCTGCACTCCCATGTTTATTGCAGCTCTATTTACAGTAGCTTGGTGATGGAACCAACACAAATGTCCATTGATGGATGTTTGGATAAGGAAATTGTGGTACATATACACAATGGAATACTACTCTGTCATTAAAAAAAAGAATGAAATTCTACCATTTGCAGCATGTGGATGAGCCTGGAGAAAATTATTCTAAGTGAAACAACCCAGGTACAGAAAGAGAAATGCTGCATATTCTCCCTTTTAAAGGGGAGGTGATTCCATAAATAAACAAATAAACAATAAAGAGAGACAGAGAGAAAGAAAGAAAGAAACCAAAATCACAGTAATATGTTGAACTTTTAGAAAACTAGAGATAGAAAAAGGGAGTGGAGGGGGAGAGGGAGGGGGTCTAATGAGGAATTCGTTAATGGACACAAAGAATGATTGTGTATTGTAATGATGAATAAGATAATTATACTGATGTAACCACCACACATTGTACACGACTATTGAAAATCAGTGTTGTACCCCAATGTATGTAGTATTAAAAAATAAATTAATTCAAAAAAATGTTCATAAGCACATAATTATCGATCCTTTCTTGGGAGATAAGAGTGGCTAGGCAATAAGAAAAATGTAACAACAAAATTCACCATACCAACAGATTAAATTTAAAAAGTCATATTACCATCTAAATTCATTTTTTTATTGTTTATGAATATTAATGAGATGCAAAGCTGATTGTCACCCCATGTGCCCCTGATATGGGGGCCAGATTCATACTGCCTGTATACCCATTACCAGAAATAGCATTGTACCCCGTGTCTCCCAACCAATCTCCAACCTCCCTCCCCCTTCCATCTTCCCCCTACTCCACTTTGTAGCCCACAAAATGTTCTCTCACTCTGCAAGTCCAACACACTACTGTGGTCTTTCTTTCCTTCCTTCTTTCTCTCTTAGCTCCCACATATGAATGAGCACATGCAGTATTTATTCCTCTGTGCTTTGCTTATTTCACTCAACATAAGTTTCTCCAGTTTCATCCATGTCGTTGTAAATGAGAGCATTTCATTCTTTTTTATGGCAGAGTAGTATTCCATGGTGTATGTGTGTGTGTGTGTGTGTGTGTGTGTGTGTGTGT
>NW_007787725.1:0-2441 GCF_000696425.1 Galeopterus variegatus
GGGTTCTAAATCCCTTTCTGCCAGCATTCGTCAGCCCCGTGGCTGTGGACTTGTTATCTAATCTCTCTGAGCCTCAGTTTCCTCGTGGATAAGGGCGGGGTGGGGGGGCAGGAAATGGTGACTACCTTATTTATTTTCGGAACCTAATTGAAAGCCAAGATCTGTCATACACATGGTCCGACAATGGAACAGAATGTTTGCATCAGGATATGAGAGAGAATCAGGATGTACAGCTGCCATATTTCTGAGGCCACTTCTGGTTTTGGGGAGGGAGGTGCTGGGACATGGGGAAAGGGTGCCCTGCCATCATCTTCTCTTCTAGACTCTTGGCTGATTGTATCTCAGGATCACATGTCCCCAGGGACAGAGTTCTCAGATTTGTTGTGCCCAAGAATCACCTGGAGCACTTACAATGCAGATCCTGGGCCTCACCCCAGAGATTCTGACTGATTGGGTCTAGGGTGCTGCCCAGGATTCAGCCTTTTAAATAAGTAGACCAGGTGTTTCTGATGTCATCAAGCTGTTGCAGATCCCTGCTGCGGGCTGTTCTTTATCTTACCTTTGCTGACCAGCTTTCCCAGCCCATTCCAGCTCCCGGAGGGAGACCTGCACCTTCCCTCTTCCCTGCCTTCCAACATCCCCAGCCACAAGTGCACACCAAACGGAATAAGCAAAGGCCCAGATAGGGCATCTAGGTGCCTGGCACTATGCTGGGTAGCAGGAACTCATAGAGGACACTGCATGTGGCCAGGGAGTTCTGTGTGGGAGATACTAGTAGGGAAATGCTCAGACAGAGGAAAATGGGGGATACCAGGGGACTCAGAGCAAGACCATTTAGGCCTGTGGAAGGGGGTCCATCAAGGCAAGTTTTCCAAACAGGTGACCACAGGGCTGGGCCTTAAGCTCACAGAGGCAGCCGAGGGCCTCCAAGCAGGTAGAATGGTGTGTAGGGAACTACAGACAGGCAGTTGGATACTGCTGGGGTATAAGGTGTAGGGCAGGGAGTGGTGGGCTGGTCCAGGAGGCTGAGTTCATGAGAACATCAGTGACCTTGCTCTTAGTGACCCTTAGGACGGTGGCTGTTGAAGAAATTGCTTTGATGAAACAGCTCCCTGAGGTTCATTTATACTGAAAAAGCTGCTAATTCCAGCTATTGTGATTTAGATCAATGAAACTCACAAAAATATTCATTCATAGGAATGTTCTGATATAAAGAGAGCAAGACTAAGGTCCATTTTGTTGGGAAAGGCTCCCTCTCCCAGGCCAGGAAAACCATTGATGAGATAATTGGGGCATTCAGGTTGGAAGGAGTCTAAATGGGAGTGATTGGAAGTGTCATCTGGATGGCACATTGGCTTCTTTCTGTAAGTCTAGGAGTGGTGGGAACTTGGGGCACTGTGTTGAGAGGAACCCCGTGGCTGACCTTTGATTCTAAGGCCAGGATTGATTAAGTTTGTCTGCCACAGGTGCCGGGGCTGGGGAGCAACGTGCAAGGCTTGGATTTGCCATCCTGGCTCCGGGTTTTATCATGTGACCAGCTGTCAATCCAGATATCTCCCTTCCTATGGTTTATACAGTTGGTTTTTGAACTCTATGTTCGGGGCTTGTCATTTATACCAATTAGATTTCATCTCGTTAGTTTTGATTCATTATTCCAGCCCTCGGAAATCCTTTCTGGTCCTGAGTCTGTTACTTGGCTTATAAGCAATTCCTCCCAACATCGTACATAGTGGTGTAGAGAGAACCACAAGTGCCCCCAGCATTTGGAAAAATGTTTGGAAAATGTTACTGAGTGGGAAACGATTTGCAAGTGAGTCCAAGATATGTCTTAGGCCCATTAATAGTCCAGGGTGTCTCCCTAATGTAATCAAGTTTTCAGGATATTCCCCAGCAGTTCATTTGGAAGACGTGAATAAAGCAGGACTGCTTCAAAGACAGCCATAGCTCATCAGCTCATCATTCAGCATCTGGCCTGATGTAATGCTGCAGCTGGCAACTGACTAATAAGGGAATTGGGAGAAAAGAATTGATTACAGGCTTCCCAGTCCTGGCCAACAAACATGGTGCCCTAATCAAGCGCGCCAAATACAGAGGAATTGCAGGTTAGCTTGCACTGGGGGCAAAAATCAAAGGTAATCCAAATTACCTCTGAAATGTCCTTTAAATTGCCTGTAATGCCTGAGAGCTAGTCAGAGTCAGGAGGCACAGTGGGACAGAGCCACATGAGGGGGCAGCAGGGGCCATATCTCAGGCTCACTGAGCCAGTGGTGGGTGGGGTCACTTGCTGTGTTACAAGGTGGTCTTTGCTCTCAGTCTATGTCTCTTTCTTTGACAAGCCCATATGTTGAATTCACATAAATCAAATGCTTGTAGGATGTCATTTCCCTGTATTCTGTGCTGGTTTTATGTTCTTATAATGGAGGATACGAAACGCTTTCAAT
>NW_007787726.1:0-2441 GCF_000696425.1 Galeopterus variegatus
GACATGGCCTTCCACCACAGAAGTGAGGGCCCCTGTTAATTTCTGCTACCAGGCAGGCATCGTAAATGTGTGACACAGCCTGGTGTAAAAAAATAAATAAAAACAAATAGGAAATAGTAGCAGTAGAGGTGGTGGCTTGGTGTCCCGCCAAAGACATTCACATTCAAACACACCATGCAGGTCAAAGAAAACTCATTCCCACACCAGCTGCAGCCCACATGCAGCCAGTTTGTGACTCCTGGGGACTGTAGTTTAAAGACTCTACATTCTACCTGCCCTTCACTTATTATGTGACTTTGGAAAAGTCCCTTGGCCTTCCTGCATCACAAAGGGAAACTAAACAATGGCCTGTATCACGAATAGACTGGCTCATGTGTGTCGAGTTCTGAGTAATTCCTGGAATCGGATGCATAAAAAATTCCTACTAGTGCAATTAATGGGTGGCAGGGGCTGTGGTAAAGTGACAAATAACGGGATCCTGGGGAGTCCCCTTTGGCAACAGATCTTAGTGTGCTTCTGAAGACATTGATTAATGACTCTGCAGCATGTCCCTTGTGAGAAGCAAGGCAGGATAACACTGCTTTTCTGCAGGTGTGTTGAGAAGACAGGGAGAGACAGGGTTAGGCCACATCCAGACAGGGACAGCAGAGCAGGTTTGAACTCCGTCTCCTAAATATTCCAGATGTTACTCCCAGGCATTCCCCCCAAAGGATCTAAATCACTTTTCCAGGCCAAAGCTGGAAATCCCGAGGTCTTCTTGACCCCTGAAGAAACACTCATTGTTGTGGTTGAAATAGCTGCTCATGTTTATTGAAGAGAGGCATTCCCCCCAAAGGATCTAAATCACTTTTCCAGGCCAAAGCTGGAAATCCCGAGGTCGTCTTGACCCCTGAAGAAACACTCATTGTTGTGGTTGAAATAGCTGCTCATGTTTATTGAAGAAGCAGAACATCATGCACCTGCAGGGATTCAGCTCCCACCGTTCTCCAAGGACTGGCTGTAAATCACCCTCGGGCTTACCATTCCCTCAGGTGGGAGCAAAACTGCTTTAATGAAACGTCCCCAGGAATAATAAACTAGAAGATGCACCTTCTATTGTACCATGCTATGAAGAATACAGATAACAAAGTGGTGACAGAATCTTGGCAGTGTGAATGGCCCCCAGGCAAAAGTGTCCAGGAATAAACTTCTCCCCCTTGGGCTGCATCTGCTACCAAGACTCAAGTGGCACAAGATTCTTCTCCCCAGACTGGCTGCCAGAGCAAGCAGCAGCTGGTTTTCCTAAAGGCAGAAGTGGAAATCTAACAGCACCTGCCATTTCCCATGGAGAAGACGGCATCATCAGGCCCTGCAGTGTCTGGGGTGGTTTCTGCACAGCACATCCTGATGAGGGGCCAGAAGCTTCTGTCAGTGGAACAGCAGGGAAAGGCACTTGTTGGCTTGGAGGGCCATCATTAGAAGATAGCCAAGAGACGGCCATTCAGCTGACTTAATTATACACTGGAAATTGATTGAATGTGCCTAAGTGATATGTACAGTGAGTACTCCCCACTGTAGTACTCTTAAAAGTTTCCTTTCCAAAGAGGGCCAAGTTCTTTGATCGTGTAAGAAACTGACCTAACAAGTGCACTCCTAACAAGTGCAAATGTTACTATCAGGGTACGGACATGCCTTGTGGAGGGCAAGTGTTTGCATAAAGAAGCAGAGATTGGAGCACCTGGAACCAGCTCTTTGGGAGCCTGGATGGGAATGAGGTAAGGTCACCCGATCCCAATGGGTAAGGAGGTGTCTTCACAGGAGAAGTTCCCAGTTATTGGGGCAGTTCACCTCGAATTCAGAGATGTTAGAAGCAGTGACTGAGCAAATAGGAGGTTAGAATTTAGCAGTGGCTGGGATATTGCTCAGGTTCTTCCAATTTAGGAAGGCAGCTTGGTGAAACATGGCAGGCTCATATCTGCAACTGCCCTTCAGATTACAGTGCCCAGTAGGTGTTATCTTTTAACTCTGTTAGCTGGCGTTGGAAATCAGGTGTGATCCATCCTGGTTAATTAACTACCTGCTGCCCCGCTCAGGACTCAGTTCCCTTAACTGTGATGAGCTCAGTAAGTCTTAATCTGCCTCAGCCTAAGGGACATACTGGCTGGAGGAGGGGTGTCCTGTACGTGTCCTACATGCTTAGAAATAAAAGCATCCTCCTTCCCAAGATGTGCACAAGGAGGCCTCAGAAGGTTCCAGGGCTTGCTTTGGCTCACTTGTCAGGACCAATGGTAGTCCTGACCAGGAGAGCTGAGAACCACACGGACCCCCTTCTGAAATCAAGTCTGAGCCCCGGGATGTCTGTACACCTAGAGATTCCAAAACGTTCTCTACCCCAATCAGGGCACTTTCCAGGCTGCTCCCGGAGGCTGAGGCCAGACTCCAGGCGAGCACACGACCCTCGA
>NW_007787727.1:0-1649 GCF_000696425.1 Galeopterus variegatus
TCAGTAATTTCCAAACAAAGAAATAATCTAATACCCATCAACAGTCCAGTGGATAAACAAAATGTGGTATATCCAAAGAACTGAATACTGAAAAGTAATAAAAGGGACAAATTATTAATGCCCACAAAAATTTTGATGAATTTCAAAGATGTTATGCTAAGTGAAAATTTAAAAAGATAGACACAAAAATGAACTGTATTATTCCATTTATATAATTCTTAGAAAATGCAAACTAGATGCACCCCAAGGCACTTGCAACAGAGCAGGTAGGTGCTGCTGTGGGACTCCCAGTGTAGGCCAGTCCCCACAGCACAGAGAGACCTTAGTCTCCCACCCACAGGCACCAAGGAAGCTATGCCAAATTGGCAGTCCCTGCAGTACCCCAGCCAAACATTATGCTCAAATGAGTGGATCAAGAAATCTCCTGCCACAATGACTAACCACCAAAGAAAGGATACCAGAAATATGAAAAATCAAGAAAGTACACCACCACCAAAGGATAATAATAACTTTCCAGCTCTCAGTCCTATAGAACAGGAAATCCGTGAATGACTGACTAGGAATTTCAAGCAACAATTCTAAGGAAACTAAATGAGATACAAGAAAACTCAGTTAGACAACACAGTCAAATGAGAAAAAGTATACAGGACCTGAAAGAAGAAATGTACAAAAAAATTAATGCCCTGAAAAAGAATGTAGCAGAGCTTGCTGAGCTGAAGAATTCATTCAATGAAATAAAAAATACAGCAGACTGTTTAACCAGCAGGCTAGTAAAAGCAGAAGAGAGAACTTATGACCTTGAAGATGGGCTGTTGAAATAATACAGGCCAACAAAAAAAAAAGAAAAAAGAATTAAAAACATTGAAGAAAAATCTAAGAGAAATAACAGACAACCTTAAGTGCGCAAATATCCAAATCATGGGTATTCCAGAAGGAGAGGAAAAAGGAAATGGCATTGAAAATATATTCAACAAAATAATGGCAGAAAACTTCCCAGGTATAAGGAAAGACACAGGGCCGGCCCGGTGGGGAACTGCTACAGTGCGCCAGTTGGGAGCGCGGCGGCGCTCCCGCTGAGGGTTCGGATCCCACATACAGACCGGTTCCCGCTCACTGGCTGAGCAAGGTGCGGGCACAGCACCGAGGTTTGCGATCCTGTTGCCGGTCCCGGTCCGGTACGGGCGTGACACTGAGGGTTGCGATCCATTGCCGGACACGAAAAAAGACAAAAAGGAAAAAAAAATAAAAATAAGGAAAGACACAGGGCCGGCCCGGTGGGGAACTGCTTCAGTGCGCCAGTTGGGAGCGCGGCGGCGCTCCCGCTGAGGGTTCGGATCCCACATACAGACCGGTTCCCGCTCACTGGCTGAGCAAGGTGCGGGCACAGCACCGAGGTTTGCGATCCTGTTGCCGGTCCCGGTCCGGTACGGGCGTGACACTGAGGGTTGCGATCCATTGCCGGACACGAAAAAAGACAAAAAGGAAAAAAAAATAAAAATAAGGAAAGACACAGGGCCGGCCCGGTGGGGAACTGCTTCAGTGCGCCAGTTGGGAGCGCGGCGGCGCTCCCGCTGAGGGTTCGGATCCCACATACAGACCGGTTCCCGCTCACTGGCTGAGCAAGGTGCGGGCACAGCACCGAGGGCTGC
>NW_007787727.1:2226-2440 GCF_000696425.1 Galeopterus variegatus
CCTCTAGTCTAGGTTAGGACACTGAGGCTTCTATGTAAGTGGTCTGTCTCCACATGCATGTTTTTAACCTCAACAACATGCCGTCATAAAGAAGGAAGAAGAGAAGGAATTAAGGAATTCAGAGAAGAGAGACTTACACTGTGTGCTCAGCAGTTAGAGAAGTCTTTGTAAAAAGAGGGGATGTTTGCTGAGCTTTGAAGGACAGGGACACTTT
>NW_007787728.1:0-2440 GCF_000696425.1 Galeopterus variegatus
GAAGTCTAAATTTAAGAAGGAAAAGGGCTCGGATTTACCTGAAAGGCTTTTCGAACTATAGGCATACTGTTTCCGGTGAAATCAAGAATTGGTCTAATAGCCTAATCACATTATTTCTTTAACAATTCTCTCACAGAATATGGCTTTTATGAACCTCTGTTACTAAAGGCATTTTATTATGGTCGTCTGTTTGGGGGGGAAAAAAAAAGGCGAGAACCATTTTTGATTTCCTGTGGACAATTAACTCTGGCTTGATTTAGACAGAATAAAAGAAACCTGAGCTCAACTAAGAACTTTTTTGCTATGTTTCCATCTTTCAAAATGATCTAAGTAAATATTTTCAAAGCTTGAAAGCCTCATGACTATTTACTAATGTGTTCTTTATTTTGTTTAGTCTCCTTAGACAAGCCAAAAGCACTAACATTTGACTTACTAAAAGCCCTTTCTTAAAGTTTAACAAGTTGCTTTTAATTGTTTCTCTGAACTGAAGTCATTCATAGGTAATTGGGCTTAGAAAATAATGAGAAAATTTCCTGAAAATGCCCTGTAATTAAACATGTTAGGAATTCAAAAGCACTTGGATTAGACAACATACTCATTGGCTTAGAAGTAAAGCTGAGGGAAAAACTAGTTTTAAATTTGAAACTATTAACAATATATCTTATTAAACAAGGTCCTTGGGTCAATCAAGAAGAATCTGTATCTTCTAATAGAAGCTCCACATGTCTTTAAATAAGAACTAATTGTTTTAAATTTTAATTTATCAATATACAGTGTAGTTGATTTTCATGTCCCTTTACCAATTCCTCCTTCTCCCCTTCTTCCCCCTCCCCAATCAACATCATATCTTTTCACTTGTCTTAACAAGTTCAAGAAATTGTTGTAATTGTCATGTCTTCCCTCCCTCCATTTATTTGTTTGTATATTTATTTATTTATTTTTATTAGCTCTGAAAAGTGAGAACTTGTGGTATTTCTCTTTCTGTGCCTGGCTTATTTCACTTAATATAATTTTCTCTAATTCCATCCATGTTGCTGTGAATGGCAGTATTTCATTCTTTTTTATTGTAGAGTAGTATTCCATTGTGCAGATATACCACATTTTTCTTACCCACTCATCCAGTGATGGGCATTTAAGCTGGTTCCAACTCTTGGCTGTTGTAAACAGCACTGCAATAACCATGGAAGTGCAGGTATCCCTTCACCATGATGATTTCCATTCCTCTGGGTATATTCCCAGCAGTGGGATTGCTGGGTCATATGGTAGATCTATCTGCAATTGTTTGAGGAACCTCCATATCATTTTCCACAGAGGCTGTACCATTTTGCAATCCCACCAACAATGTATGAGAGTTCCTTTTTCTCTGCAACCTCGCCAGCATTTATCGTTCAGAGTCTTTTGGATTTTAGCCATCCTCACTGGGGTGAGATGGTATCTCAGTGTAGTTTTGATTTGCATTTCCCGGATGCTGAGTGATGTTGAGCATTTTTTCATATGACTGTTGGCCATTTGTATATCTTCCTTAGAGAATTGCCTACTTAGCTCTTTTGCCCATTTTTTAATTGGGTTGCTTGTTTTTTTCTAGTAAAGTTGTTTAAGTTCCTTGTATATTCTGGATATTAATCCTTTGTCGGATGTATAATTTGCAAATATTTTCTCCCACTCTGTTGGTTGTCTTTTAGCTCTGTTAATTGTTTCTTTTGCTGTGCAGAAGCTTTTTAGTTTGATATAATCCCATTTGTTTATTTTTCCTTTGGTTGCCCGTGCTTTTGGGGTTGTATTCATGAAGTCTGTGTCCAGCCCTATTTGCTGAAGTGTTTCTCCTATGTTTTCTTTAATAAGTTTTATTGTTTCAGAGTGTATATTTAAATCTTTAATCCATTTTGAGTTGATTTTAGTATATGGTGAGAGGTATGGGTCTAGTTTCAATCTCCTGCAAATGGATATCCAGTTATCCCAGCACCCTTTGCTGAAGAGGGAGTCCTGACCCCAGTGAATAGGCTTAATGCCTTTGTCGAAGATCAAATGGCAGTAAGTGCGTGGGTTGATTTCAGGGTGCTCTATTCTATTCCATTGATCAGAGTCTCTGTTATTATACCAATACCATGCTGTTTTGGTTATTATAGCTTTGTAGTATAGTTTAAAGTCAGGTATCCAATTTACTCAGCACCATTCACTGAAGAGGCAGTCTTTTCCCCAGTGTGTAGTCTTAGTGCCTTTGTCAAAGATCAGATAGCTGTAGGTGTATGGGATAATTTCTTGATTCTCTCTTTTGTTCCATTGGTCTGTGTGTGTGTTTTCATGCCAGTCCATGCTGTTTTGGTTACTATAGCTTTGTAGAGTAGTTTAATGTCAGGTAATGTTATGCCTCCAGCTTTATTTTTTTGCTCAAGATTGCTTTGGGAAATAAAAACTAATTTTGAGATAACTTAAACCAGGT
>NW_007787729.1:0-2440 GCF_000696425.1 Galeopterus variegatus
TCAGGAGAAACAAACCCTGCCCACACCCTGAACTTGGACTTCCAGGCTCCAGAACTGTGAGGAAATGAGTTTCTGTTGTTTAAGCTGCCCAGTCTACTATACTTTCTTAGGGCAGCCCAAGCAAACTAATACTCATGGTCTGACTTCCTGTAGAGCTCACAACATTCTCATTCCTCCCAACCTAAAGCAGGCCTTCTGTCTCAATTCATTTCTCTTCTCATGACTCTGTAATGTCTCTCAGGCAATGAAACGATGGGCCGCAGGTCCATGGTACTAAAAGCAGTCATAAAGAAGTGCTAGGGACTGAATTGTGTCCCTCTAAAATTTACATATTGAAGTCATCATGCCCAATGTGATGGTATTTGGAGATGGGGCCTTCGGGACGTAATTAGGTTAAGATGAATTCTTGAAAGTGGAGCCCGTCATGGTGGGATTGGAGCCCTTATAAGAAGAGACACCAGATCCCCCTCCCTCCCAGACACATGGAGAACGTGGCTGTCTACAAGCCAGGAATAGAGTCCTTGCCAGACACCCCCGACACTGGCATCTTGATCTTGGACTTCCCATCTCAGGAGAAACAAACCCTGCCCACACCCTGAACTTGGACTTCCAGGCTCCAGAACTGTGAGGAAATGAGTTTCTGTTGTTTAAGCTGCCCAGTCTACTATACTTTCTTAGGGCAGCCCAAGCAAACTAATACTCATGGTCTGACTTCCTGTAGAGCTCACAACATTCTCATTCCTCCCAACCTAAAGCAGGCCTTCTGTCTCAATTCATTTCTCTTCTCATGACTCTGTAATGTCTCTCAGGCAATGAAACGATGGGCCGCAGGTCCATGGTACTAAAAGCAGTCATAAAGAAGTGCTAGGGACTGAATTGTGTCCCTCTAAAATTTACATATTGAAGTCATCATGCCCAATGTGATGGTATTTGGAGATGGGGCCTTCGGGACGTAATTAGGTTAAGATGAATTCTTGAAAGTGGAGCCCGTCATGGTGGGATTGGAGCCCTTATAAGAAGAGACACCAGATCCCCCTCCCTCCCAGACACATGGAGAACGTGGCTGTCTACAAGCCAGGAATAGAGTCCTTGCCAGACACCCCCGACACTGGCATCTTGATCTTGGACTTCCCAACCTCCAGAACTGTGAGAAAACAAATGTCTGTTGTTTAAGCCACCCAGTCGATGGCATTTTATCATATGTAGCAGAACGAGCTGACTAACACAAGAAGGAAGGTGACAATGCACATCAAACACAAATTGGGGATTGGCTGTGGTCCCTTGAGAGCCAATTCTGCCCATGTGCCAAAATTTTTGCCCAGTCCCAGCACTTTTCTGCAATGCTGTGGCCTTCTCCTAGTCTTTGCCCATCTGTCCTCCTATCCAACTCTGGAATCTGGACTGTTTCCCAGCTCTTCATGGCTGCATCCTCTGAAGGCTGCACCTTGCTCCCAGTGCTACAGCCAAGAATCACCTGCCCTACCCCTAACATACAGCATTTTTACTCTTTGCAGAAGTCCCCTTAATGTTCGTGTCCCTCACTCTGGATCCCCTCTGACAGCAAAACCCCTTGGTCTTTAAATACTGACCTTTATACAACTAATCATCACTTTGGATGTCTTCAGCACATTCTCAACAGGTTTTCCAGATAAGCTGGTGGTTGGAGTCTGATTTGGCCCATAAGGTAGTAGTTCCTAGGATATCACCCTGAACTGAGAGTTTTTGAAACCACCCTGATATTAAAGTAGGATGTTCGTGGGATGTCTCATTTGAAACTAGACACTTAACACATACACAGATGAATGAGCTTTCCCACATGGTCAAAAACCAAAGCTTCTTATGTTAGTGAGCTCAGACTACCATAACAATATACCATAGACTGGGTGGCCTAAACAACCGAATCTATTTCTCACATTTCTGGAAGCTGGGAAGTCCAAGATCAGGGTACTGGCAGATTCTATGCCCGGTGAAGGCTCTCTTCCTGGCTTGGAGATGAACACCTTATCCGTGTGTCCTCACATGGCAGAAAGAGAGAGCAAGCAAGGTCTCTGGTGTCTCCACTTATAAGGGCAATAATTCCATCATGAAGGCCCCACACTTACAACCTCATCTGAATCTAATTACCTAATGCCTGAAGGCCCCATTTGCAAATACATCACATTAGGAGTAAAGACTTCAACATGTAAATTTGCATTTCAACATCATATTTGGGCATAGGGGGGAAACAGTTCAGCTTATATCATCTCCCTCATGAATGGTAGATGAGGAAAGACCATGGAAATCACTGTGGAGAAAAGATCTACTAAAGCTAAACTTCTAAAGCCCTGAAATCCTCAGAGAGCAGTTCCTTGGTGTACATGATAGCTCTGATTACAAATAAAAAAAATGACCATGTTTTCAGGGCCTGTGACCTATGTATCTGCCCCACAGGCAAGTCCTG
>NW_007787730.1:0-553 GCF_000696425.1 Galeopterus variegatus
CCAAGCCTTTTAACCAGCTTTTACTTAGAAATTACCAGTTGTAGGCCACAGAGGACCCCTCTCACTCCTCTGCAGAATGCCTGACACACTGAAGTCACCAATGGCGCTTGTTCCTAACCACCATAGCTGCAGATGCCTGGATGATCTCTCCTGCAACCTCTTACAGCCACTGGACAGCAGATGGCCAACTTATGGCTCCAAGGGGCCTTCATGGATTTCTTCCCCCTTGAAATCACCCTATTTACCACTCTCCTTTGGGGTATAATAAAGGGCTTCCTTCTCCTCCCTGTTCCTCCCCCCTCAACGCCCCTCTCCAGCAGGAAGTAGCTCGAAGACCTCGATGACCTTACCCCCCAATAGAGGAAAAAGGGAGGAATGTAGGACCCCATAAAACCCCAAAGGAGACATTCCCTAAAACATGGCGCCTTTCCGGCTTCTCTTCCGGTTCCTAACATTCCCGCCAGCGCCAAAGTGTGGCCTATCAAAATCATCACCCACCCTACTGACCAATCAGCCACCGCCCCGCATACTAACCGCCCTCTCCTGGAACTCA
>NW_007787730.1:1389-2440 GCF_000696425.1 Galeopterus variegatus
CAGAACGCCTGATGCACTGAAGTCACCGATGGCGCTTGTTCCTAACCACCATAGCTGCAGATGCCTGGATGATCTCTCCTGCAACCTCTTACAGCCACTGGACAGCAGATGGCCAACTTATGGCTCCAAGGGGCCTTCATGGATTTCTTCCCCCTTGAAATCACCCTATTTACCACTCTCCTTTGGGGTATAATAAAGGGCTTCCTTCTCCTCCCTGTTCCTCCCCCCTCAACGCCCCTCTCCAGCAGGAAGTAGCTCGAAGACCTCGATGACCTTACCCCCCAATAGAGGAAAAAGGGAGGAATGTAGGACCCCATAAAACCCCAAAGGAGACATTCCCTAAAACATGGCGCCTTTCCGGCTTCTCTTCTGGGTCCTAACATTCCCACCGTGCCAAAGTATGACCTATGAAAATCATCACCCGCCCTTCCGACCAATCAGCCACCGCTCCGCGTACTAACCACCCCCTCCCGGAACTCAGCTCTCTATAAATGTATGCTTCACCCTCAAATAAAGCGGAACTTCTCCAGTGAACTCTCAGCTTGGGTCCTGTCGTTCTTTCAGCCACAAAAGCAGCTAGACACCATAACACCACAGCCACCGTGCAGTTAGCCCACCAGCCACTCAAGTGCATTGAAACAAGGAGAGCAACCAGCAGAGACTAAAGAAAAGAAGAGGATGTCTCTCTCCACAAAGTCCACTCCAGAGTGACAGAAGAAGCATCTGCTCTATACTAAGAGTGGGGGACTTGAACACCCTGCTCTCAGCACTGGACAGGTCATCTAGGCAACAAATCAACAGAGTAACTGTTAATCTTTCAGGGGAGAAGAAAGCTAGGGCTATCAGTGGTGGGAGGAGGGTGGGAGAGGGGGTGGGAAAAGATTGGACAAGGGTCATGAAGAATAAGTAGGATTTGTAATAATGAATATGCTAGTAATATTGATTTACTACCATATTCATTACTAGTAATATTGATTTTCAATGTTGAAACCCCAAAATATGTACAATCAATTATGATCCAATTAAAAAAAGGGAGAGAGAGATGTGTCTG
>NW_007787731.1:0-255 GCF_000696425.1 Galeopterus variegatus
AGGTTTACTTTCTTTTATGTTCACATATATTAATTAAATAAGCATGAATTAAGAACATCTTCTATGCACATTATTCTAATAAGCTTCCAAATATTTTTGCTACTGTCTCTAAACTTTCTGTTGATTCATTTGAATAATAGTTATTCTGCATATTAGAAACTATGGGACTGGGATTCCTGAAACTGGACTGGGGCATCCAGGAATTTTTATAAACTGTGGCTCAATGTCTACCAAATGTCAGGCTGGTAGTGAGGG
>NW_007787731.1:1255-2439 GCF_000696425.1 Galeopterus variegatus
GAGGGAGGGAGGTTTTGGTGATGGGACACAATAACTAACTACATTGTATATTGACAAAATAAAAATTAAAAAAAAATGGGGATGAATCATGAACCCCAGTCCCAGGCAAAAGGCTGGAGAAACAAGACAAGAGATGCCAGCCCTGGCCTGTCATATGGGGAACCATATAATTTACTTGGGTACCAGCGGAGGTGTCAAGAAGTGCCAGCCAAGTGGATTCTAACTCCTAATAACTCCCATCATGATGCTGTCCATCATTTCAAATAAAAAGGAAGACATATATTCACAAAAACACTTACGCAAAGGTTGGTAGCAGCTTTTATCATAATATCCAAAAAACAGAAAGAGCCTTAGTGTCTAGCAATACGAGAACAAGTAAAGAAACTGTGGTATATCCCGACAATCAAATACAGCACTGAGATCAAAAGCCATGAGCTACAATACAAGCCACAACACGGGTGAACACAAAAACATCATGCTGTGAAGAAGCCAGACTCAAAGTTCTGCATATCACTGGATGGCATCTACATGAAGTCCCCAAACAGGCAAAACTAATCTCTGGTGGAAAAATCAGAACAGAAGTTGCTTCTAGAGGAATAATGGCAGGAATTATCTAGAAAGAGGCATAAAGAAAAAAGTGCCGGGTGATAGATCTTGGGCGAGGCTGGTGCCATCTTGGATGTGGTCCATCACCTTGGATGCAACTGACGTCATCACGGATGTGACCTGCGCCATATTGAGTACAAAATGGCCACCAGTCTTTTACCCTACCTTGTGGTTCCCTCAAACAAAGCAACCCTCTACCTCCTGGCTTTCCAAAGAAACCCTTCCACCCCCGCCTGGAGGTACCTCCCATCTTGACTACTTCACCCTTACCCACGACACCCTCACCGATTGTCAACTCGATCCCACACACCAGCAGCCCCTTCCCCTCCCCACCTGCGTTTTTCATGCCCACCAATCCATATAAATGTATGTACTCCTTCTAGCTGCCTGCCCCGCCGTTTTGAGCACAGCCTGGCAGGCTTTTCCTCCTTTAATAAAGCCTGAACGGTACCCGGCGTTTAGGCTCGTTTTCTTTAACTGGGTATGTTCCATTGTTTTTTTTTTTTTATTTTCTTAGTTTTGTTTAAATTGACAGATAAAATTGTAGGTATTTATCATGTACAATATGATGTTTTGAA
>NW_007787732.1:0-2439 GCF_000696425.1 Galeopterus variegatus
CACACATCATATTTAAAATGTGGCAAATATTTATTTTTCTCCATTCTTTTCTTTGTTAGTTACCAAGCTTGTTACAAACATGCCCTATTTTTATAACGATTTCCCTCCACGGTCAACTATCCTGACAAAAATAAAGTCTTACCCAAAGGATGAACAATTTCGTTGTTTAGGAATGGAGACTATATATTGCTCCTCTGTGTTCAATTATAGGTGGTAGAAGACATAACCAATATGACAGTTTGTGAAGCCAAACAGTTGGAAGAAAGAGATAAAGTATTTTCAGCCAGGTTTTCTAATCCCTGTGGTTACAAGTAATGAGGGAACTCACCACATTACCACCAACTTCATTCATTTACACATACCTCGGAGGCTGGCTGTAGAAAAGGTCTTTTCTTATTATATGAATAAACAAACATAAGCAAAACACCAAATCCTGCCTTCTATTAAACTCATTTTTCTGACGGAGGAAAAAATGTAAGTGGATAAAAAGGGTCATACATGGGAACAGAGATTACTCATCCTTGCATTCCAAGCTCAATTCCATCTACTGTCATCATCTGTGTGAAGAGCGACTCAGTGTAATGGGGCTCTTTATGAGCAGAGTTCAGGAGTAAAGGAGGTTGCTAGGAACAAGGACAGGCCAGACACAGCACTAGCACTCTCATCCTTATGAGTTATTAAGTGGGGACCCCAAATAATCACTCCTCAAGCCCGACTGTCACCAGCACAATGTGCCCCAAATTCACTGGGATCAACCCTATTATATCATTCGTTCTTGTTTGTAGTAACCATAAAAAAACCTCCGTAATAACTTCGTATAGCATACATTATACGAAGTTATTAGAAGACATAACCAATATGACAGTTTGTGAAGCCAAACAGTTGGAAGAAAGAGATAAAGTATTTTCAGCCAGGTTTTCTAATCCCTGTGGTTACAAGTAATGAGGGAACTCACCACATTACCACCAACTTCATTCATTTACACATACCTCGGAGGCTGGCTGTAGAAAAGGTCTTTTCTTATTATATGAATAAACAAACATAAGCAAAACACCAAATCCTGCCTTCTATTAAACTCATTTTTCTGACGGAGGAAAAAATGTAAGTGGATAAAAAGGGTCATACATGGGAACAGAGATTACTCATCCTTGCATTCCAAGCTCAATTCCATCTACTGTCATCATCTGTGTGAAGAGCGACTCAGTGTAATGGGGCTCTTTATGAGCAGAGTTCAGGAGTAAAGGAGGTTGCTAGGAACAAGGACAGGCCAGACACAGCACTAGCACTCTCATCCTTATGAGTTATTAAGTGGGGACCCCAAATAATCACTCCTCAAGCCCGACTGTCACCAGCACAATGTGCCCCAAATTCACTGGGATCAACCCTATTATATCATTCGTTCTTGTTTGTAGTAACCATAAAAAAACCTCCAGACTCAGTCACTTCTCTTCATCCAAAATCCAATCTCCTTTAAAAATCTGTAATACCTTTTTCTTCCTCCTGTCCTTCCATACCAGTTCCTGACTCCCTGACACTCTGCCAATGGAATTATTTTATATTCTGAGATGAGCTTCTTCTATGACTATTTGCTTCAAATTATTTTTCTAGTGGAAACGTGGATGTCCTCTGAGTCCTCTCAACTGATATCTGTTTTTTGCTCCCACAGCATTCATACAAGTGAGCCTGGATATTTTCCTTAGATTTTATTCCCACGTTCAGGGCATTCATTCTCTCTTCTTCCTAAATACCCTTGGCTTTGATCTCATGCATATTACCAGATTCTTTCATCCACTAACCTTCATCGTTGCTGACATCTATAACCCACTTGTTCATTGTCCCCATATAGCTCTGTAATTTCAGTATAGTTCTAGTAGTATTCATACGCTCATTCTTGGTAATTGCAATAAATTCTAAGATGATCCTTTGAACACCTGGCACTTCTCTAAAGTTCTTGTCTTCATCTCAGCCATGGTCTTTCATTGTTTTATCCATAGTGTAGATCTTGTGGCACCAATGAATGCAGGAATTCCATGGTCTCAGTTTCTTAAATCCAATACTTTCACAAACACTTCTCATTGGTATGGACAAGAAATAAATTGACCCTCATGATTCCTGCCTTCTGATATTTATGTCCTTGCGTTTATCACTCCCTTCTCTTTGTTTGCTTGTCTTCTAGGATTCATCACTTTTTGCTTTTTCTCCTAACTCGCTGGTTGATATTCAACAGTATCCTTGGTTGGATTCCCATCTTCTTCCCACACCCTTAAGGTATGAATTTCCTAGGGCTTCAGATTCAGGCAGTAATCTATCCTTTTTGTTAGAACTGTTTGTCTTCAAGAAAATTAAATTCAACTCTATCTTAGGCAATGACAAATTTATTATTATTATTAAAACATGAAAAGTACAGAAGTACAGCTAGCTGGGTCCCATGAAGGACTG
>NW_007787733.1:0-2439 GCF_000696425.1 Galeopterus variegatus
CTGTGGCCAAATGTTGTTTTGGGGGCCCTGGGTTCAAAAGGGTGAAGTAGCTTTCAGATTTTGGGATCTTCCAAGGACTTGGATGTCCTGATGCGTGCTCTGCATCTCAGTGAGGGACAGGGGGCGTGTAGCACCTTCCAGATGGATTTCACTGCAAAAACATGTTTGAAGAGCTTTTTAACCTCCCTTATCCCATCCTGTCCCAAATATTTCAGGCGACTGGGGTTCCAACGAGCATATTCTGGGAAACACCATTCTAGTTTCTAGCTTAAGCCTGAGCTTCCCGTCCCTTGTACTGCTTTCCTTTGACCAAAGCAGATTTTGCACATCATAACTGTCAGAGGCATCAAAGACAGGCAAAGCAAGCCAGCTGCTCTCTCTCCTTTTTTGGACAGAGACTAAATCTTTGCACTCGATCTTGTTTTTGAGTCTTAGATTAGACAGAGTTCCTGGCAATGGGGATTTGTGTGTCCTTTTATTTTTCTGTTGAATTTTTTGTCATTTTTTCTGACTTTTAAGATAGCTCATCAACATGGCAATTAGAAAGAGTGCTTTTACTTGTCACACTGCTCAGAATAAGTAAAATACTCTCCAGCCCTCTCGGGTGTAATTGGTCACCGCTAAAAGAATCCTCCTTAGAGTGCAGTGCTGATAACACCAAAGTTAAGGGTTTGGATCCTCATACCAGCCAGCTGCCAATAATAATAATAATAATAATAATAATTCATGATTGGCACTCAGATCAAGGACCAGAAGAATATCAGGGGCTGGCCAGTTAGCTGGGGTGGTTAGAGTGCAGCCTTGTCACACCAAGGTCAAGGGTTTGAATCTCTGTACTGGCCAGCTCCCTCGTGTCCTATGGTCAGTGCATCCCCAGGGGTAGTTCCTTATCTGACTTCTTTTGCCATAGATTCATTTTGCCTGGTGTGGACCCCATTTAAATGGAATCCTAGAGCGTGTTCCTCTTGTATCTGCCACCTTTTGCTCAAGAGTATGTTTTCTTTGTGGCATGGAGTTGTAGTTCCCTTAATCTGATTCTGGTCCCATTTTGGATGTTTGTTATGTGCCAGGTGCCTTAAAGGACTGGTTCACTCATTAAGTACTCTGCTGAGCTTCTCACGAGCCCTTCAAGCTTGTATGGGAGGCAGAAGAGCTCAGGCTCTGACATCAGACCTGAGTTCAGATCCCAGCTCTGCTACTTCTTAGCTGTGTGACCTCAGGCAGATTCCTTCACCTCTCTGAGCCTCAGTTTCCATGTCTGCAAGGTGTAGTTGACTGTACAGTCCGACTCTTAAGGCTGCACAGATATTACTTGATGACATTGCACATGAAGGCTTTAGCCCAGGGGCTGTAAGCGGTCCATGGTTGTTAACTATCACTGTTTGTGTTCAGAAAACTCAGCCCTGTGTATGACATAGAGACCCAATGCGAAATGGGGCAATATCTACATTGCTTCCAAGTAGAAGGTAGTTTTATAAAGTTTATATAGTAATATTTTTCCATTTTTAAGGAAAATGTCAAATATACACAAAGGTAGAAAGAACAGTGTCACACAACACCCGATACTCATTCCTCAGCCTCAGCAATTATCAACACATGCCTTGATCTTGTTTCCTCTGCACCCCATTCATTTCCCCCCTGCCCTGGTTATTTTGAGATAAGCCCCAGTTATATATCATCTCTGAATACTTCACAATGTCTCTAAAAGGTAAGGACCCTCTAAATATACAAAATCTCGATCCCATTTTCACACCAAAGAATTTAACAAATTACCTAAGATGTCACATCAATGTTCACATTTTCCTGCTTATCTCATAAATTTTTCTTTTTTTGAGGGGAGAGCTTTCAAATAAAAATTTTTAAAACAACAACATTCAATTTCTTAAAGTTTTCCATTTAAGGGGTGGCTGTATAAAAAATGCAAAATATATCTTTATGTGTGATTTACCCTGTAAGTATGTGTGTGTGTGTTGAAGGGAGAGGGGTTCTTTCTCTGGTTCTATCAGTGTTTATCTTTCATTGCAGCTGTTATGGTTTTTCATTACAAAAAAGTTGAAATGTGCAAACGTAGAACAGTTACTCAACTTTGGCAATTATCAACACTTGAGGTCTATCTTTGTTTCTGCACCATCCCAGCCATCCGTCCTATTCCTCTTGTGTGTCTTCATCTCAGTCTCTGTCTCTCTCTCTCTCTCCCCCTCTCCCAACAAAGTGGCAAAATCTACTGCAGCATCTCCTAAGAAACAAGGTACTGAAGAATTTGCCACATTTCCTACTCTGTTTCCTATCTGATTAAACTAACTTTGGTTACACTATTAAAGAATGCACATACATATTGAGCCACTTCTGTGGCTCTGGCTGCTCAGAAATAAACACAATTGAAACATGCAAGAGGAGTAAATGCTTTCTATCAGCAAGGAGTGAAGTTGTTGAGAGTGC
>NW_007787734.1:0-2439 GCF_000696425.1 Galeopterus variegatus
CAGCTGGGTCAACAGGAAGAGCACTCACCAATTTTACTTATTTCTACAAAAATAGTAAGACCCCCCCCATTAAACTCATAAAACTAAGCTGATATTTAAAAGTCTGTTATGAATAATAAGCTTTTAAACCATTTAAATGGGTAGTTAAAAAGGTTTCTATCATACTGATGCCAAGAATATAAAACTGAATAGTTCTATGTGCTTAAAAGTCCCTTGATCACTTCAGTAAACTTGAGCTCCAGACTCTAATCACGTTACCTAGCTTGCTTTCCTGCTCCTTGCAGAACAACAGAACACACAAATAATGCTTTCTGATTCTGTACAATTCACCTCTTGCATTTGTTCTGCTCTTCTGTCTCTGTCTGGCAACTATGTTCTCACAACTAAATGACTAATCATTGCTTTTGACTAAAGAAAAACAGAATCCCTAAGGGGAGTTTGGGTGCCAGCTTTTTGGAATAAAAATCCACACACATAAACTCTTGTCCGTAAACAGGCAGTTCACAGAAATGTTTAATTTCGTTTGATTTGCTGTGTATTCAGTCATTACTCTACCCTCCAGCTGTTTTCTAATAGAAGCATGAATCAACCACTATTGTGGTTTTAAGTGAAGCAAAAGAGAGGAAGTTCTACCAATATAAAAAGAAAGGACTATAGACAATACCTATCACAATGTTTCTAAATTTTTCTTCAGCAGAGTTTTAAAGCAGTTGATATAAAGCAAAAACAAAATGTTAAAACTTCTGTAACCTTTTCTTTCATATTGCAATTTATATTTCTTCTTAGCTCCTTTAATTCCTTGCTGTGATTTGAAACCTTTTTAATTGACATCTTAGAATCACCTCGGTGCAACTTAAAGACAACATTTTGCAGTAAAGGCAACAGAAAAAGCAGTTAAGGAAAAGGAAAGAAAGAGGAATTGAAACGGTGTATTTATAACCCTGGTCATAGGTATCCTAGGAGTGTTTCTGTTTTAATAATTAATTAGCTTATTAGTACAGAAATGTTAAAATGACTTTTGGAATCTCATGCTCTAAGGCTGTTGGCACTATGCATGTTTCCCGACTGGTTTCCTTAACATTTCATTTCATTTTTTTTTTTCGTCTTGCAACAAAAATCATTTAATGAAATGTGACACTTCAAGGCCACTGACTGATCTTCTGAGCAGAAGGTATGCAAAGGTGGCCAATTCCCTTAAATTACAGCTCCTGTCCAGGTTGGGAGACATCATTTTAAGGCAGACAGAGTGCAATGCAGTCAGGAATGCTGAGAGACATAACCAAAAACAAGGGGAAAAAGAATAATGTGAAAAAATCTGAGGGAAAGTAAGTTCAACATACAGAAAAGCGAAGATCAGGAGGTGGGGGGAGGAAAAGGCACACGTGCAATTTTTTTCCCACTTATTCTATTTCCTTTATGTTCCCTAGTCCAGGGCCACTGGTAGAAGATTGATACATTTATTAATTCTCCGTGCAGAAAGACAAACAGTGAACCTAGTCCAGTGGGATTGGAATGTCTGGCCCCAGGTGTCCCTGCGGAATCTTCCAAAGATGCCTAATGGTCTTTGACCACCACAGACCCATTTAAGGAATACAGTATCCATTTTCTAAAATCTCATTTAGACTCATACATAAAATAAAACCATCCTGTCATAGTACACTGGTTTTCTTTTGGTTCGTCTTTTTATTTCTTTTGGTTAATTTAAAACACAGGGCTAAGAAAAGAAAAGACAGAAAAAGCAGTTTAAAAGATACTCAAGATAGCCTTGGTTATATGATTTTTCATTCAACATAGTAAAATAACCCATTTCTTTCTGCATAAAGTGACATTTATGCTTTTTCCCTTAGAAGCTATTTGAACAAATATTCATGAAGAAATATTTTCACCTATTTTACATATTTTTTTAACTCACGATCTGACTGTGAGGACTCAAATTATGGAATCTATTTTATTAGGGTTAATACTTTCATTTTAAATAAATCAGGGTGGAAATTATGGTTCATCTGCTTAATATTTTTTTCTTTTCTTTTTTTTTTTTTTTGAAGTGAAGCCTTACTGTTTTTCATTTTTTGAATTCTTCTTGGATCTTAGATACTTATTGAGTCTTAATAAATTGCTGCAAAGTATAAGTGGAATCATAGTCATATAGCAGGCATTTTCCTTTTCTATATTTCCTGGTAAAATTCTAACCAAGAGCAGCAACCAAAAGGGGGAAAAAGTCAGATGATCAGAAGCTATTCTGATTTTAATTTAGGTTGTGAATGTGGGTAAATTTAGTTTAATTGTTTGAGACTCCTTTATATAAATTTCTGAAATTTCTTCAGTACAATATGAGAAAAACTGTTACCTTTGTATTAAAGAGCACTTAGATTTTGTGAAAGAAAATATATTAAAATATTATTAGGAATGAAAAATCACCTTTTGAAATCAATTTATATA
>NW_007787735.1:0-923 GCF_000696425.1 Galeopterus variegatus
CAGAGCTCTCCTCTTTCTCAGAAAATGCCTGACAGATGAGAGAGATGGCTGGAGCTCTGTGGAGTGCAGTGAGAGGGGCGGGTATGGAGCACGTGTGACGAGCTGCAGTGCTGCCATAGGTGCTGAGAACAGTGTGGACCATGGGTTTCCATTGCAGCAGGGTGTCTGCAGTAAGGTTAAGGCCCTCAAGGCGCAACAGGTGATGTCACAGGCCTCCAACCAATGAAGCCTCTTAGCCACAAGGGGGTGAGTGAGGGAAGGAGTGGTGTGGGGTGAGGTGGGCAGCAAGGGTGAGTGCTGAAAAAGAAGAGCTTGTGCTTTCAAATTGTGTGGAAGCTGGAATCAGGGGCAGAAAATGGAACAAGAAAGGGTCTCCTCTGCCACGCTGCAGGAAAGGGTCTCCTCTGCCATGCTGCAGGAAACAGACAACTCTTGCTGTAGGTGTGGCCCTGCCCTGCAGTCTGTGAGCCCTGGCAGGCAGCCCCTCCACTCCTGCTCTTTGCCAGGGTTACCCAGGCCCCTCCCAACACAGCCCACCTCCCAGCTGCTCACCCTGCTGAGTAGGTCCCACCAGCAGTTCAGATGCTGCTGCGATTCCGATTCCACCAGCACTCAGCACTCGCTGTGCCCTCTAGCTCTGTCCACTCAGGCAGATCCAGAGGTGATGGGTCCCGCTCCACTGGATCTATCCAAAGCAAGACAGACGTATGTTAGTATGGTTCTGGTCCACGTCCCCCCCTCAGGTTGTGTCAATTCTGAGTCTCCAAGGACCCTGGTGCAGGGATACAAGAACCTACCCAACTGGGGGCTGCTGCTTAGGCAGAAAAGATCCAGAGGCAATGTTGCGGTTCCAACCCCAGCACAAACCCCACCAATTCTTTAACCCACTCCTCCCCCCGAAATCCACTCCTGCCCCCTAAATC
>NW_007787735.1:1365-2439 GCF_000696425.1 Galeopterus variegatus
CCCAGGCTGGTCGTGATGCCTGGAAATGGCAGGGTGGCCGCACAGTGCTGGTGGGATTCAACTTCCAGGGAAAACATAGGGCTACTGGCCCCTAGGAAGGTAGCAAGGGTCATTGGGGATCCCCTGTTATCTGGGTTGCCTTTGTGCCCGGGGCCCAGCTCCATACCTGCTGGAGATGCCTCCAGGCCAGATCGCCCTTGCAGCGAAGGCACCACGCCTATGTTGCTGCAGCTTCCACAGTGCAGAGTGGACCACGAAGCTATGGTAGGAAGAGGAAGTCGGGTGACAATCCCACCAAGGGAGCTGCACACCATGGCTGCAGCGCACCACTCCCTGACACCCTCCGCCAAAGCGGGGCCTCCCCGCCCCCTGCCCCTGCCCCTGCCCCACGTGTGCATGGGGGACAGAGAATTCTAACGGGGCTGGGAGCTGCTTACATACCAAGAGTAGGTCTGAGTCGAACCGCTTATTGTCTGATGGAGACTACCAGGCCCGCCACGTGTCACACCAGAGGCAGCAGCCATTGCTGCTCCAGTAACACGTGTCTCTCCCTCATTGGATGGGACATGTGGTGGTACAGTCACCAGACCCTCTTCACATATATATATATATTCCAAGGTGCCAGCATAGGGCCAGGTGCAAAGTATAGGCCCAGTGGGTGCTTACTGACTGACACTCAGTGTTCCTATTTATTTTTTATTGGGCTGTGTTTGAGGGGAAAAGAGCAAAAATACAGCGGCTTCCTGCATTTCACACGAGCATGAAATTCTTCAGTGGCCCCACGGCCTGGGCTCAAGGCTGTGGGCGCAGGGAGGGCCCAGCCGACCTCTGAGGAGACGTCCCGGGGTTGGCGTCACCTGGGGTCTGGGATCCCTGCCAGGTGGGGCAGGACAGGGGGAGGGTGGCAGTGGGGCCGCGTGCCTGTTGTCGGGCGGGGAGAGGACCTTCTGTGCCCCTCCTGCCCTGCTGGCCGCCTGTCAGGAAGGGACACCCGGTCCCTGGAGGTCCACAGGGGGCGTCCGGGCCAGTGATTGGCCAGCAGCCTCGCCTGGCCATACAGGACCAGCGTAAAGG
>NW_007787736.1:0-943 GCF_000696425.1 Galeopterus variegatus
CTCTCAAACCTCATTAAAAATTCTTTCTATTAGGTCGTATGAGAACCCTTTTTCAGCCACGCCCCATCATGGCGCTGGCTCCCCTTCTCTTCCGCCTTTTTCCTTCCTGCCGGCGCCACAATACCTTCCCGCCGGCACGAATCACGCACCAATCAGCACAGGCTCCCTGCTCCTGGCCCCTTAGCAACATAATCCATCCAATCCCCAAACACCCCGTGTCCCCTGTAAACCTATCAGCTCTCTTCTAACCCTATAAAACAGATGTACTCGCTAAATAAAATTGGAACTTCTCCAGCGAGCTGTCTTGTGTTTGTGCCTCATCCTTTCATTGGTGCCGAAACTCGGGAGGCGGGATTGTCCACTATGGGCCCGTCTCCATCTCAACCAAGGCGGCTCGTCCTCGTCCACCTTTTCAGGCACTGGCTTTTCACACTCACCACCGCTTCCACCCTTGGGTAAGTCTCCCTTATAGGGCTGCAACCCTCTTCTGGGCTACAGTGGAGCAGTTATCGACCAACAAGGCTCTGATGCCCTTAAGAGATGTAAAGTTACACCCCATTAAGACCTATATGGTCATGGCGGACCCTCTGGTTATCCACTCCCTTCTCTCCAAGAGCCTTTGAGTGTGAGGGTTCAGGGTGGAAGCTCCTTTCTGCTTCTCTCTCTCTCTCTCTCTGGACGCTAAAACGGGTTCCAAAAATTCTAGTACTAGGTTCCTTGTGGCCTCCGGCACTGTGCCTCCTGGGAGCTTGAAGTGTGGGTGACAACCCTCACTCCCTCCTAATCCAGTTCCTATAGAACCTCCATAGCTCACAAACTCCTCGGTGGACACCTCCTGGATTTTGCTGACCCACTTCCAGCCTGGGGATTCATTTCCTCGTCTTCTCTTTTTCTCTTCCTCTTGATTTCCTTATCTCTGTCCACTTCACAATGGGAGCCTCCT
>NW_007787736.1:1943-2439 GCF_000696425.1 Galeopterus variegatus
AACCATTGGCCTTTTGAGGGATCCCTAAACCCAGGCCTCTTTTGTGACCTTTTTAACTATTGCCAGCACCTCAAAAAGTGGAAGGAGATCCCCTATGTCAAGGCCTTTCACCTCCTCAGACAAAATCCCCATCTTTGTTCTTCATGCTCTCCCTCCCAAGTCCTCCTGGCCTGTAAGTCTCCGCCCCTTCTTGACCCTCCTACTTTCAATCCTGCGGACAAACCACCTGCATAATGCCTGCCTCCCTCCACTCCCACTTCCCCCTCCGCTTCAGTTTCCTCTCTGCCATCTTCCATTTCAGCTTCCCCTTCCACTCCAGTTCCACAGCTGCCCCCGTTTCCCCTCCTCCTGCAAAACCTTTTAGTCCTCCATGGACTAGATCACAGGGGCTCCCTCCGGTCCCTCCCACTATTGCACCACTTCAAGAGGTGGCTCGCCCAGAAGGGGTAATCAGAGTTCATGTACCTTTTTCCATCTCTGATCTCACACAATTAGA
>NW_007787737.1:0-1370 GCF_000696425.1 Galeopterus variegatus
CCCACCTCCGCCATGTTCCGCCCGCGTAAGACCGGCCAGCGGGCCTGTTCCACCAAACGCTGAGACACCCGTCTGCTCCACAGGGTCCCCTCCTTCCCCCCGCACCCACCTTCAAGGACACAGCATCCAACCACAGAATCTCCTCAGCACCGTGGAGGTGGCAGCAGCCTCTGGAAGATGACGGCAACGGGCAAGGCCGCACATGCGCACCAGAAACCCAGAGCAGCCCTGCCCGGAGCCCGTGCGGGTGACGTCATTTCAAAGCGAAACTACCTTTCCCAGGTTGCAGAGCGAACTGAGCGGCACATGCGCAGAAGAAACTTAAGGCGGGTCCCATAGCTCTGCAGGTGATGTCAACGGAGGATGAGACTTTATTTCCCACAAGCCTCTGTGGTTCCCTCTTGGGATCAATGGAGGAAATTTTTATTTCTCCAGCGGGAAATCTGCTACTGGGACACCAGGCCGTGATGGAACAGCCATGGTCCCTATCCAGATGTTGCTGGTGAGGAATTCTGATTCTTGATTCAATCCTTATTTGATGAGAGACATTGTGGTAATAAAGGGAAAATTCAATGTGAGCAAATTAGTAGATGATATTAATAAGTTCCTTTTTAAAAATTTTTATTTCTGATATTAGTATATCTGTTATATAGATATACATATAGCTGTTATAGAACCCAAGTCTATTTTCTACAGATGCATTTTAAAGTATGAAAAAACTGTGTCCCTATTTGACTTTATTTTATTTTTATTTTATTTTTTTAATGTTTTTAATTTTTTTGAAGTAACTTATTATACATATTTGTGTGGTTCGAAGTTACCTATCAGTAGTTGTGTACTACGTGCGACGGTAGAATCAGGATCATTAGCTTATTCATCATTACAATATGTAATCATTCTTTGAAAAGGTTTAACAAGCCAGAAATTATTACGGTAACTTTCTTCCAGTTCATCAAAAGATGTTTGTTTTCATCCAATAAGCTAATTTGTGAGTCTCCGGTGGATTTTATTGTATGATTGGGAAAATGCTATTGTGTATATAGTGAAATAAAATAGCAGGTCATAGGGTAGGTGCACTCCATAATCCTGTGTCAATTTGCACTTGCAATGTCTGATAATTATTTGCCCCCAACCCCCCAGGTCTTATTCATTCATCCATATATGCATCAGTCAAATATTTCGTTATTTGTTTTTGTGTGTTTGTGAGTGTATGTGATGGGCGTGAACTTTCCCTTTTCTTCCCTGGTTTCTGCCACAGACTTGGCGAGGAGTTCTGTGCATGGGTTTCTCAAGCCCCTGCTACCACTGAATCTTCTTTTCAAACAGAGAAATGCCTGGCTTGAGTCATCAAGGTTGATGTGGCTTGAGTG
>NW_007787738.1:0-870 GCF_000696425.1 Galeopterus variegatus
CTGACCAAGCACATCGATCAAATTAAACACATCAGACCAAGGACATCTATCTAAGGAAACTCATCAGACCAAGCACATCGATCTAAGTAAACTCATCAGACCGAGCTCATCGATCTAAGTAAACTCATCAGACCGAGATCATTGATCTAAGTAAATTCGTCAGACCAAGATGATCGATCTAGGAAAACTCATCAGACATAGCTCATTGGTCTAATTTAACTCATCAGACCAAGATTCTCGATCTCAGTAAACTCATCTGACCAAGCACATCGATCAAATTAAACACATCAGACCAAGGACATCTATCTAAGGAAACTCATCAGACCAAGCACATCGATCTAAGTAAACTCATCAGGCCGAGCTCATCGATCTAAGTAAACTCATCAGACCGAGATCATTGATCTAAGTAAATTCGTCAGACCAAGATGATCGATCTTGGAAAACTCATCAGACATAGCTCATTGGTCTAATTTAACTCATCAGACCAAGATTCTCGATCTCAGTAAACTCATCTGACCAAGCACATCGATCAAATTAAACACATCAGACCAAGGACATCTATCTAAGGAAACTCATCAGACCAAGCACATCGATCTAAGTAAACTCATCAGGCCGAGCTCATCGATCTAAGTAAACTCATCAGACCGAGATCATCGATCTAAGTAAATTCGTCAGACCAAGATGATCGATCTAGGAAAACTCATCAGACAAAGCTCATTGGTCTAATTTAACTCATCAAACCAAGATTTTCGATCTCAGTAAACTCATCTGACCAAGCACATCGATCAAAGTAAACTCATCAGACCAAGCACATCTATCTAAGTAAACTCATCAGACAAAGCACATCGATCTAAGTAAACTCATCAGACC
>NW_007787738.1:880-1360 GCF_000696425.1 Galeopterus variegatus
GCGAGCTCATCGACCTAAGTAAACTCATCGGACCGAGCTCATTGATCTAAGTAAACTGATCAGACTGAGCTCAACGATCTAACTAAACCCATCAGACCGAGCTCCTCGATCTATATAAACTCATCAGATCAAGATCCTCGATCTAAGTAAACTCATCAGAGAAAGCTTTTCGATCTAAGTAAACTCATCAGACCGAGATCATCGATCTAAGTAAGCTCGTCAGACCAAGATGATCGATATAGGTAAACTCATCAGACAAAGTCCATTGGTCTAATTTAACTCATCAGACAAAGATGTTCGATCTAAGTAAACTCATCTGACCAAGCACATCGATCAAAGTAAACTCATCCGACCAAGCACATCTATCTAAGTAAAGTCATCAGACAAAGCACATCGATCTAAGTAAACTCATCAGACCAAGCACATCGATCTAATTAAACTCATCAGACCAAGATCATCGATCTAAGTAAACTCATCAGA
>NW_007787739.1:0-2438 GCF_000696425.1 Galeopterus variegatus
TTGCTTTTTAATATTTGTAAATTGGTTGATTGTGGGAGAGAGTGACACTGGGGACCGTCTCTTCTGCCATCCTGACTGGAAGTCGCATTTTTTAAAAACATATTTTTTTTTATTGATATATAATACTTGTACATATTTATGGGTACAATGTGTAGTGATCAAATCACGGTAATTGGGATACTCACCTCCTCATACATTTACCATTTCTTTTTGTAGGCAACATTCCAAATTTTCTCTCCTAGCGTCTGCTCCCGGTCTTTCACCTCTCTGTGGCCCCAGGAATTGTCACAACCTTGTTTTGAGTTCTGGGATATTCTTGTTGATAATCTTTACACTGGATAGTTTTTGGTTTTCTTGGTGGTTGAGGGGGAGTGTTGGGAGTGGGTAGTAAAGCCAGTTAGCTTCTACTATGCCATTTTGGTGACATCACCCTCCTAGGCTTATTTTTACACTGGATAGTTTTTGGTTTTCTTGGTGGTTGAGGGGGAGTGTTGGGAGCGGGTAGTAAAGCCAGTTAGCTTCTACTATGCCATTTTGGTGACATCACCCTCCTAGGCTTATAATCTCATATTAAGACAATTAACAGTCTTCAGTGGTTTGTAGAAAGTTCTAGATGTTATTCTTCTTAATTTTACTTAGAAATTCATCACAAGTATTCTGAATATTCTTTAGAGATCATGTTTGCTATTTGTTGATATTTTAATATAAAATATTTCATACAGCCAGATTAAAATGAATGACGGTGCTTAATTTTGGAAGTGAAGAGAGACGAGTTCACAGAGCCAGGAGCTGGGAAGTAGGAGCACATCTGAGGATCAAGAACACCCCTTTCCCTTGAAAAGAGTCTGCTCTGAGAGAGTGTGGTGATCTGTTTTTAGGACTTCTTGGCTATGACAAGCCTAAGCTAAAGAGGAAACAGAGCTGTTATTTAGAGATTTCATTCAGTGAGAAGATAAGATTAGTAATAAAGAAATAAAGAGGGGGACCCCAGCCTTTGAAGGGATATAGGGATGATTTCCCTGAGAATCTATGAAGATAAGAATACCTGTGCACTGGAGTCCTGAACTTAAGTCTCCCAGGGAAGGCGACTGATGCTGTCATTGAGATGGAAGGAAGGTGTATATAGTGCCGTGAAAAGGCAATGATTGTATGGGAAAAGATCTGTTATGTCTGGCCAGACTGGGCTTCATTGGTTTTCAATAGAAAAGCAGATTTCTTGTGGCTGTACAGTGTGATTAGCTGATTGAGCAGAAATGGACTTGGAGAGTAAGTCTCTGGTCTTAGTGGTAATCTGATTCTGGAGAAAACCTGTCAGGGTATCACCAAATAAGATGACAAAATTAAATACCCACCAGAAGGCAAGTTTCTTTACATACGAAAGAAGATACACTTCTCAAATCATATGTGTATCTTGGCCGGGATTGTACTTGGAGCAAGCACATCACAAGTATAGAACCCTGGTACCCATAGAGCCAGGAAGACTTAATTCTATTTTGCAACAGAGAACACAGCCTGCTAACAAAGGTTTAATGAGAAGAATATAACAAAGCTCAAAAATAGAAAAATGGCCTACAGTATTTTTAAATTATTGCAAGCTTTGATTTTAAGTTATTATTTCTTATATTTTGGATATCAAAAATGAGCTACTTATTCAAGTACAGAGTTCCATTGTCTAAAGGCCTCAAGTGAACATATTCTCCTCAGTTCAAGTTTTTCTGATCACTGATATCTTGATTTAATCAGTCTCCACAGAAATTTCAGAAGGCAATTCCAATAATTATATAAGACTTGTGGTGATTATTAAGGGCTCTAATATTTTATTTCAAATACTTGAAATACAACATATTAGCTTTGATGAAAAGTACAACATATTAGCACTATAAAAGACATGTAGCCACGATGGTGGTTACTAAAGTATTTGTTGTGGCGACCTAGGTAAAAATGTCCCAGGACTAATGAAGCTGCAAGCTTTACTAAATAATATGTCCTGTGTCATTTTTTGCAGATCCTATTTGAGCTCATTGTTTTAGTGTGCTCCATAATTCTTATGAGTCTAATGTAATGATTTCATAAAAAATGGAAAAATTTGTTTAAAAACATATACTGAATGTTTCAAAACAATACTGGTTTTTATCAAAGGAAATCATGTTAGATGAAAAAGCAGAGAAATTGGTTCAAATGAGAAATGCTGTCACATTTCAAAAGGTGCTATAGAATAATTGATAGCAGATATTTCACGGCTGGAACATAATTGAATTATCATCAGCAGTTCAGGATCTACATCTGGGAATTAGATGAAGGAAAGCTCAGTGAAATTTGGATTTTCCTGTTCCTGTGGAGAATTTGTATCGATTCAACAGTAGTTGGATTATGGGTAACAAATGCTCATTACTATATAACTGCAAAAACATCTGAAAGAAATGCAGAAAATGCTGACC
>NW_007787740.1:0-870 GCF_000696425.1 Galeopterus variegatus
CGGTCCCTAGCATCACTCTCTCCCACAAATCAACTGATTTAAACTATAAAAACATAACATCCAGTACATATGGAATGGGGAGACATCCAGTGGGGGAGGCAGAAGCTCCACAGAGACCACATGCCCTGCGGGGCCGCCACTGCGTGATCCAGCAGGTAGGCTTCACCGCAGGCACCCGGCTCCATTCTCAGCCTGGCCTAGTGCGCTCGCTCAGAGCAGGGAGACCTCCGGCAGGGAAGGCGGGAAATCCACGGGGACCGCACTGCTGCTGCGCAATCCAGCAGCCTGGCCCAATGCGTATGGAGCACAGAGACGTCCAGCAGGGGAGATAGAAGCTCCATAGAGTCTACACACCCTTTGTGGGGGGCTGCCGCCACGTGATCCAGAAGCAGGTAGGCTTCACCACCGCCACCCGGCTCCATTCCAAGCCCAGCCTAGGGCACACAGAGCAGGGAGACACCCTGCAGGGGAAGGGGAAGCTCTGCAGAGACCACATGCTCTGCGGTGCCTCAGCGCATCCCAGCAGCCCGGTACAGAGCGCACAGAACAGGGAGATGTCCAGCACAGGAGGTGGAAGCTCAGCAGAGACCACACACCCTGTGGTACTGCCCTGTGATCCAGCAGCCCAGCAGAGTCCAAGCTGACCAGAGAGGTGGCTCCCCAGAGAGGCCCAAGACCCAAGGCAACCACACATGCAAGGCACTAATGGCCAACTGAGCAGTCACTGAGGTAGCCATACCAAATTGGCAACCACAGCAACATCTTAGTCAGTCAATAGTGTCAAACCTGTGGTCTGTAAAACCCCCTGCCACAATGAATAAACATTTAAAAAAAAGATACCAGAAACATGAAAAATCAAGAAAGTACACC
>NW_007787740.1:1784-2438 GCF_000696425.1 Galeopterus variegatus
AAAAAAAAAAAAAAAAAAAAAAAAAAAAAAAATCACCTATAAGGGAACCCCAATCAAGCTAACATCAGACTTTTCATCACAAACCCTAAAAGCCAGGAAGGAATGGGATGATATAATCAAAATACCAAAAGACAGAGATTGTCAGCCAAGAATACTCTACCCTGCAAGGCTATCCTTCTGAAATGAAGGGCAAATAGCATATTTCTCAGACAAACAAAAACTGTGGGAGTGCACCACCACATGACCACCATTACAAGAAATTCTCAACGGAGTACTAGGTTTGGTTCCTGAAAAATAACTACCACTGCCATAAAAACCCAAGAAAAATCTAAACCCACTAGTATAATAAAAAATGGCATTCATGAAGAGAAAACAAACAAACAAAAAGGCTATCTACAACCTAAGGAAAGCACAAACACAGAAAACAAACAGTAAATCAGAAAGCAAGGAACAAAAGACACCTAAGACAACCAAACAATAATCAATAAAATGCTAGGAATAAATCAACACTTTTCAGTAACAACTCTTAATGTAAAAGGCTTAAATCCCCCAATCAAAAGACACAGACTTGGGCCGGCCCGGTGGCGCACTGTGATAGTGCGCCGCTTGGGAAGTGCGGCGGCGCTCCCGCTGAGGGTTCGGATCCCACATGCA
>NW_007787741.1:0-2438 GCF_000696425.1 Galeopterus variegatus
CCGAGGGTTGCGATCCCGTTACCGGTCAGTAAAAAAGACAAAAAGGAAAAAAAACAAAAAACAAACCTGCACTCAAAAATTTATATGGCTTTATATGTAGTCACCAAAAACTGAAAACCACCCAAACATCCCTCAACTTGTATGAATAACTATAGTACAACAATACAGTGGAACATTACTTGACCATAAACAGAATGAACTATTGATACATGTAACAATATGAATAAATCTCAAATCCATTATATGTAAGTGAAAAAAGCAGACTTAAAAGACTACATGAGGGAACACGGCAGCCTGTTTAGAACAGGGAGTGCACAAAGGGCAAAAGCCTTAAGTGCACAGAATCAGAACATTACATATGGAAACAGCAAAGATGTTCTGATTCATTAGTAGGGATCGCTGAGATCATTTTCTGTCCTGCTCACACACTCCTTTCTGTACTTCTTTTGATGCTACACTCAGCTTGTTACATGGCCATGGTTTTGATATTACAATAAAAGATGAGACAAGCTTGAGCTTGGGGCTGCACCTCCTCTCTCCCTTCTTGTGGGAGTTAGCTTGGTGTAGTCCCTCTGGACCTCTCATTGCTTTCACAAAGTTAGACTCTGAGTAATCCTGAGTCTCCATCACTGAGAGGATAGTGACAACTACAAATATCTTATTTCATTTATATGAAATTTTGGAAAAGGAAAAATTATGGGAACAGAAACAGATCAATGAGTGCCAGGGTCTGGGTATAGGAGAAGGGGTTGACCATAAAAGGCACAGGAGAATTTTGGTAGGTGATAAAACTATTCTATACCTTGATTGTGGTGGTGGTTACATGACAGTAAGTATTTGCCAACACTAACAGAACTATGTAATTGTTATGGGTTGAACTGGGCCCTCCCAAAATTCATACTGAAATCCTAACCCTCAGTAACTCAGAATGTGACCTTATTTGAAGATAGAGTCTTTACAAATGTAATTAAATTAAAATGAGGTCATTAGGGAGGGCCCTTTACGAGTTACACAAATACACAGGGAGATCATCATGTGAGGAGATCAGGGTGATACTTCTACAAGCCAATGAATGAGAAAGATTGACAGCAAACCACCAGAAGCTAGGTGAGAGGCATGGAATGGATTCTAACAGCCTTAAAAAGGAACCTACACTGCCAACACCTAAATCTTGGATTTCCGGCCTCCATAACTGTAAGACAACAAATTTCTGTTAAGCAACAAGAGACTGTGATACTTCGTTACAGCAGCCCTAGAAAAATAATACAATATGTAAATTTTGCAATATGTAAATTACACCTTCATAAAAAATTGAGTTTGTTAGAACTTGGAGACAAATGAAAACATGCTCAACATTATTAGTCAGAATATTTAGAGTGTGCATAAACTATAAAAAGTGATCAAATATATCTAATCCTATATATTGCTGTAGTTGCAGAGCCCCTAAATGACTACCATAATTTTTTAGCAATAAAGGTTTTCAACAAATACTTGGAATTTAATGACAATGAAATTTAACTTACCAAAATTCAGGTAAGGAAGGATATAGCTAACAACGGCTCTTATAAAGAGTTTTAAAATCATGAATGATTCTATTAAAAAGAAAGTTGAGACTCCCAGTTTCAGTTCCAATATGTAAAGAGCTTCTAAGTCACCACTTCCATTCTCACAAGAAAAAAAGCTGAACAAACTGAAAAATAACCACTACCCCTAAATAGGCAGAGAAAGACAAATCCAGAGAGTCACAGCCAAGATATGATTAACTGAAGCAGAAGCTTCTCCAGACATAAATTGAAAGGAACACTTAAATGTTAATTTTGATTGATTGGTGAAGGCTGAGTATGGGCTAGCTGAGACAGAAATTTCTGAGGGCCACAGTCTTAGGGAGAGCCCCAAACTTTCATGAGTTTTATCTCTAAGGAACCCTGCCAGGTTCTCATTGTGAAGGGCCAAGGTCCCCTTGTAGCCTGGGCAGGGAGAGGGGAAAAGTAAACATTGTAAAAAAGCTCAGAGAATTCTCCAAAACAAAGGCATACTCACTTTACTAAAGAGCAGGCCCCCCTAGCCTTCCTATCTCACCCGAGTGATTAGGAGATTGAAGAAGGGGAAAGGCTAAAATATACTTTGAAGGTCACAGACCAGGGACATAGTTCCACTGAAAGACTGGGTAAATTTAATCATAAGATTATAGAATGTCTCCCCTCCCCAATATCTTACCACCACACTAAAAACACTACAACAACAGTGGATTACAACTGAAAGAACTATAAGATACAAACTCCTTCTGAGGAGGAGTTCCTAGAGAAACCCAAAGATAACAATGGAGACAAAATGAGGAAATTAGAGAAATTTGATGTCTCTGGCACTTATAGCTACAGTAAACATTAAACACAGCCCAACACCTAACCAGTTAAAAATGAAACCTCACACTAATGTCC
>NW_007787742.1:0-2438 GCF_000696425.1 Galeopterus variegatus
GCTGATGAGAAGAATGAATATTCTGAGGCTGTTGGATGGAATGTTCTGTAGATACCTGCCAAGTCCAATTGGTCTAGAGTATTGTTAAACTGAAATACTTTTGATTTTCTCTTTTACTCACTCACTTACTTGATACAGACATATGTAATTCTGAAAACACATTCTAGTGTTTTTAAATGAACGTTTTGATGGAAGCATAGTGAGAAAGTACCATTGTGATTGTATCTTCCAATGAGCTAAGACCTTTCCATTTGCTTTTTTGTTAACTTGAGATTTTCAATACTAAGTAATTGAAAGAATAAATATCTTAATCATTACATAACTTGAAATGACATATTTAAATTTTTATAGTTGATAAAATATAGATGGAATGGGGAAATAATATTTTGACCTCATTTTTTAATATCACAGTATCTAGATATTTGTCTAATCAGCAATATTATTTACTGTTAAACCCAATCACAAACTGTATGGCTGTTGGTCTGATAGTATATATTGACAGCCAATGTTTTTTGTAAAAATTCAAGTTTTTAGGCAAGGTAAACAATAGCTATTCTCATAAACTATCAAAGATACAAAAGAAAACAAAATAATATTATGCTTTTAATGATGTTGTATAACCCACAAGCATTTAGTCACCAGCATTTGTATTGTAACAGGGCCATAAATGTTATGTGATAACAAGATGGAATAAAACCCATTTCCTAGGTTCTTATATGTTTTTTTTGTCTTCTATAATATGCACTTAAACAAAAGAAATGAAAGCAGGCCTTTTTTCCCCTTCTTTCTCCATCATAATTTTCCAGATTTTATCATTTCTTAATTTTATTGTTACTATGTAATTAATGAAGTGTTCTGCATTTTGATAATTATCATTTGGGTCTCTTTTGTCTAAATCTTTTTATGCTCCAAGAGTTTATACAAGGCTTTAATTTCACATGTTTATTCTAGTAATGTGGGTGTAGGATTGTATGCACTTCACAGAATATTGGACTCCCACCACCCAATGTTATGTGCCAAAGATGAGCCTAAGTTTGTTAAACAGCAATATTTGTATTGTTTCTAATGTAATTATTTGAATAACTTAGAAAAAGTTAAGATGAGCACATAAAGCAGAGAACAAATAGAGAATAACCATACGAATATACAGCCTTTAATTTTAAAAAATGTACTAGTTGAAATATTATGCTCAATACTTAGCTGTTACTATCAAATAGCAAAATATATACTGGAGTAAAAAATAAGTTGAATAAACTGTGTAGAGAAAAATTTCTGATGTATTGAATAAGATTACCCCCAAAAAGATATTTTACAACACTTTGCTCGACTGTTTTTATTTCAATATACATAGGTTCTATAATGTAAAACTGACAGAAATGTATAATGTTCAGCCTGTGAAAACAGAGTAGAAGAAACACAAATAAGAGCAAAAAAAAAAAATAGCATTTCATATGATGAGAATTTAAGTGTATGTTAGGGGACCCAGGAAGCATTTTTCTCAAAAGGCAAAATACAATTATATATCTTTTATTTATTTACCTATGACAAAAATTATTTTATTTTCTTAGAAATATAACTCTGTTTAAATAACACACTTTTATTTTCAGTTTTTTCTCATGCTTTTGTTTCTGGCTTTTCAAAACATCTTCTTGTATCCATGTGACAGTTCAATTAAGAGAAATATCATAAACATCAGTGCTCAGCAGGCCTTCAAGAAATTATACTATTAAACAAATAACATGAAAAGACTAAACAGAATTGCTAACAATAACATACTGGAAGTCAGCCAGTTTGCCACAATAAAAGGATAGTTATTAGTTCACTAGCCTGCTAGGCTGAAGATTTATGGGGAATAAATACAAATAAAGTCTCCAAAGCATTTCTGTAAGATATTGTACTCAAGAGGTGAAATGGGGGTAACTACAAAGAGAAAAAAAATATAAGTACTTAAAATACATATTGAATTATGACCTCCAGAAATACAACACTTCTATAACTGCTTGCTAAGAATAGTGGCATGCAGAATTAGGAAGACATAAAAATTTAAAAAAAAGAACAGCTCATGTCGAACAAAAACATTAAAACCAATCAAATTCATAAACATGATTTACAAACAATGTTAAAAAAAAAAAATGGCTTTGCCGACCAAACAGAGTATATTTTGTATGGAGGGATTGAGCTTACCTTAGCCTTTTCTTTCATAACCACTTACAAAATGCCCTTTTCAAATAAAAAGATTCACTACCAGAACTCTAAATGCTTACTCGGAGTCAGAAAAATAATCGAATTTGTTTGCACTCTTTTAAAGAATTCTTATATTTTTTCATCATATCATTTAAAAAATATAGTATACATTTATATATAGAAATCTGTGTATGTATGTGCACATATTTGTATATAGTCAAAATACATGTATTAAATGTATTTTAAGGTATAAA
>NW_007787743.1:0-2438 GCF_000696425.1 Galeopterus variegatus
AAATGATATCCTTTGACTCCCATGTATGTCCTATATAAGGATCAATGATCCAATTTTAATTCTCTCTTTTTCTCTCATATTTAGCTGCATTTTTGAACTTTGTTAGAACAAAACATATTTACATAGCTTTCTTCCATCTATAGCCCACCCTTGTTTCAGTCTTACATCTTTTATTAAATATATTCTCACTATTAGTCCTTTTGCTAAATTTCCCTAGTCATCTCTTGATTGGATTGAGCTTGTCTTCTAGTAGATCCTTTAGACAATTTTTCTAAGAAGAGCATTCCCTGAATTCTTGCTCATTTATAATTGCATTTCTATAGCTTTGCTGTTTGAAGGAGAACTTAGCTGGATATAAAATCCTTGGTTCCTTCTTTCTTTCTTTGAGTTTGTTGAAATTGCTATTAAATCTTGTCTGTCTTTGTGTGTTTCTCTTGAGAAATTTTATGCCCGTGGAATTTTGTTACCCTTATAGTAATTAGTTGTTGTTGTTGTTTTAAACTGGTGGCCCTGAGAAATTTTTCTTTGCCATTAAAGTCATCAATTTTATTACACTCTCAGAGATGACCAATTTTCCCAGGTACAAGTGGATCCTTTCAATATTTATATTTTCATTTTCTCTTATTTCTGGAAAATAATTCTAAAATTATGTATATATTTTGCCCTTTCATTGACTCCAATTTTACATACAGTGTATTGTGTTTGACTTCCTTTTAACCCATTTTCTCTCTGACCCTTTTTACTCCCTTGTCTCAAGTTCATTTTTGTAGTTGCTTTTCTTGCTTTTATTCAATTACCTTTATAATCATTTGATTCTTTTAAAAAATTTTTTTTGAATCATAATTGATTATACATATTGTTGGGGTTCAACATTGACATATGTTGATCAAATCAATATTACTAGCATATATATTGTTACAATCATACTTACTCTTTATGCCTCTTGTCCAATCTCTCCCTGTCCCCCCTCCCCACCCCACCTCTAATTACCCTAGATTTCTTCTCTCCTTCTGAAAGAATAATGGTTACTCTGTTGATTTGTTGTCTAGATGATCTGTCCAATGCTGAGAGGTATGTTCAGGTCCCTCAGTATTATTGTAGAGCAGATGCTTCTTCTGTCACTCTGGAATGGGCTTTGTGGAGAGAGACATCCTCTTCTTTTCTTTGGTTTCTGCTGGTGACTGTCCTTGTGTCAATGCACTCCAGTGGCTGGCAGACCATCTGCATGGTGGTTGTGGAATCTAGCTGCTTTTGCAGTAGCCACAGTTATTGTGTTGGCTGTGGTGGGCTACCCACTTGGAGGTGATGTTTTTGGCATGCTCCTTGGTGCTGGCAGTGTGCCTGGTTGTGGGAGGGGGGTTCCAGTCCTCGGCTCCAGAGCTTAGGTCCCTGGGCAGGCCTCGAAGTGCTGGCAGTGTGCCTGGACTGGAACTAATTTTTTCTCCTTTGCTTACTTCTAAAATGGGGGAACCTCCTGTGGGGACCAGTACTTGAGCTGTGTGGTTGAGCTAAATTGCTGCTTTGCTACTGATTCCCTAGGGAAGGCTTTTTGTGCAGCTCAGTTTGTGATAGTTGACCTTATAGGTACTTCTGGTTCTCCAGAGACCTGGTGCACCTGGGTTGCATAGCAACTGATCTAGGCTTGAGTCTTTTCATCAAACTGCACCCATGCAATTCTATATTCCTGACCAGAGTCCTCTGAGTGGTCCTTTGCTGATTAGGGTGCTTGTCAGCTGTCCTTGCTGTGCCCCAGTCTTCCCCCAGTGGGCCTGTCTCCCCCACTGTCCATGATGCAAACACTTCCCATGGGATGGGCCATGCTCCAGTCTCTTGCAGTGACTCACCAGCCTCTGAGTGGCTCCTTTTTTTCAGTTGTTGTGGTTCCTCACTCCTATGTGGGTCCCCAGGAACCCTATTTGTGGTCTTGCTGGCCTGGGGATCACCAAGGCCCTCTTCTCTCCTGCCGCCTCCAAGTGACTCCATTGGAAGGGCACAGCTGCAGCTTTTGCCAGCTCCAGCTCCACATGCTCAGCTGATCCAGCCTTAAAACAGCCATGGCACAAAATGGTTGGAGTGGTTTTTTCTTTTTCTCATTGTGGATTCTCTTGCCTTCATGTACTCCATAGATCTCTCCTCCTCTTTCCCTGGGCTCTAGCGGCCCCAGCTTGGCTGTTGTTGCTTTTTTATAGTTGTAAATTGGTTGATTTGTGGGAGACAGTGATGCTGGGGACTCTCTACTCCACCATCTTTACCAGAACTCCCCTCTGTAAGCATTTGATTCTATTCTTCCTTAGACATCTTGAAGTTTTTTTCTTCACTTTTGAACTTTTTCACTTTTTCTTTAATTTCTTTTGGAAGTTCAATCACTATTCAGTGTATTTCTTTCAGTTGTTTTTCATGTTTATTATTAATCTTTGAATTTCTCATTTTGGGTATTT
>NW_007787744.1:0-2437 GCF_000696425.1 Galeopterus variegatus
ATAGTGGATGCTCCAGAGCGTGACCCTGGGCCTCCTTCTATTCTCTATGCTTTTTCCCTGGTTGATTTCACCTTCTCCCACGACTTTATTATTTTTCTTTCACGACTTTAAATGTTATCAATTGGTAAATGCCTCCCAAACGTATTTCTGTAGCCTCATTTATCCAACTTTTTACATAACATCTGCACTTGAATGTTTAGTAGGCATCTCATATTTAGCATGTTAAAAGAATTATTCATTTCTCCACATTAAACTTTCTCTTTCTCCTGTCTATCCTATTAACCCATGTTAGTTAACGGCACTATTGCCCACCCAAATGCCAAAGATATCCTTGATTCTTTTGCCTACCCAAATGCCAAAGATATCCTTGATTCTTTTTCCCTCACCTCAAAATACAGTTCATAAGGAAATCCTGTTTGCTTTTCCTTCAAAATTTTTTGCATGTCTAGTGGCTTCTCATCTTTTCTACAGCTACTCTCCTAGTCCAAGCCCCATTTTCTGTCACCTGAACACTGCAGTGACCCAACTAGCCTCTGCCTCTATTCTTTCTTCCCCTATGCATTAGTCTAGTTCTGCTGCTTATAACATAATACCCAAAGCTGGGTAGTTTATAAAGAAATAGCATTTATTTGTTACAGTTCAAAGTCTGGGAAGTCCATGGTCTAGGGGGTGCATCTGGTGAAGGCCTTCTTCTAGGTAGGACTCTCTACAGGGTCCCCTGGTGACTGGGGTATCACCTCGTGAGAATGGACTGAGCAAGAGAGAACTAACTTTCTCACTTGCTTTTCTTATAAAATCATGAGAACCACACCCATTACTCCACTAATGGATCAACCCATTCACAAGGTCACAGTCCTCACAATCTAATCACTTCTTAAAGGCTCCACTTTACAATTACCATAATTGGATCACCCACCCTCTTCACACTGGTACAATGGGGGTCAATTTTCCAATACATGAACTTTTGGGGTACACAAGTAACCCGTAGTACCCTATAGTCTATCCTCCACAAGGGAACCTTGAACTTTTTTCTGGAATTTATATTGTCACTGCTAGGTTGAAATCTTATAATGGTTTCCCAATGCACTTACAAGAAATTCTGTACAGGTCTTGGTTGCTTATTTTCTTCTCCAACTAAATTTCATCCCATGTTCCACATTCCCATTGAGCTCCACAAGCATTGTCCAGGCTCATTTGCATGTTAGGAAGGACACTTGCCCTTCCTTCTGCCTGAAGCACTCTTCCTCCAGATATTTGCATGACTGACTCTTTCTTAATTTCATGTCTAGTATCACCCCCATAGTGAATATGGTTGGTTCCTGTTAATATTGCTTTTGCTCTGCTAGTGCACCCATCCCCAACTGCTGAGTGTATTGGCTGTTAATAGTTCATAGTGGCGACATTTTCCAAAAAATTGCTCTTAGCCCCCTTACCTAAGAGGTAATGTTCTCCCCACGAGGGGGCAGAATGCAGCCAATGACTGACACAGAGACATATAAAAGGCCAGCTCTCTTGCCTCAAAGTGGGACCAACTCTGTGGTTTTCTAGAGCTCCTGGTGGAACCAGACTGAACGGAGCTCCACAACTGAGACCAACCACATCCCTGCTTAGCTTTCTTCCCCTGCCCTCTCTTTTCCCTAGTTCCCCTTCTCCTGAAAGCATACCTTCAACAAATCACTCACAAGGGTCCCCATCTTGGCCTCTACTTCTATTAACCCCTACTGAAGGTTCCTCCTTAGACCTTCTTGACAGTCTACTCTAAGGTAGAGCCCCATTCTCCTCTCCCACCACTCTCTCTATCCCATTATGTTCTTTTATTTTTGCTCTAATACATACCATTTTGAAATTATCATTTGTATTTATTTTTTGAAAAATCTGTCTCCTAGACATGTAATAAACTCCATGGCATACATACATGTGTTTGGAAAAGCACCTGCCTATATGTGGTGACACAGTCAATATTTATTAGATGAATAGAGCACAGGCTTTAAGCTTGGATGAGGAAATGCTTTCTCTCTCTAGACTTCAATCTCTTGAACCTGGACTTTGAGGTGGTTAGATGATTTTGAATATAACTGCAGGTAAAGGGGGAAGGGTGATCTTTACTACAAGGACATAGACCAAGAAAAAGGCAGGCTTTTAGCCCTGGATGTTGCCAGGAAATCAGCCTGGAGCATCCTGACATTTTCCAAAAAATTGCTCTTAGCCCCCTTACCTAAGAGGTAATGTTCTCCCCACGAGGGGGCAGAATGCAGCCAATGACTGACACAGAGACATATAAAAGGCCAGCTCTCTTGCCTCAAAGTGGGACCAACTCTGTGGTTTTCTAGAGCTCCTGGTGGAACCAGACTGAACGGAGCTCCACAACTGAGACCAACCACATCCCTGCTTAGCTTTCTTCCCCTGCCCTCTCTTTTCCCTAGTTCCCCTTCTCCTG
>NW_007787745.1:0-2437 GCF_000696425.1 Galeopterus variegatus
AGATTCATTTTACTATTAAATCAGGTTTGTAGTTAGGATCAGAGCTTCTCAGACTTTAGTGCGCACATGGGTCACCTAGGGATCTTGTTAAGCCACAAGTTCTGATTCAGTAGGTCTGGGGTGGAGCCAGAGACTTTACGTTTCCATTCCTAACTAGCTCCTGCTTGAGGCTAGTACTGTTGCCCCACCACCACCACCACCACCACCGTAATTGGAATGGTAGAGATTGTAGGGATTTAGATTAATATCTGGGCTTAAACATTTCAATTACTGAATTGAGACTATGTTTGTGACATGAAACAACGCAGATTTTCTAGACCTACGTGTGACCAGAAAGTCATGAGTACTACCAGCGATTTCATGCTGGAGCTAGGGAAGGATCTCCCACTAATCTATTTCATAGGGACAATGGGACACAAAAATAAGGCTGCTTTTGTGATTACATTCCATGAGTCCTTCTGGTTTATTGCACTGTTCACACTGGCAAAGGCACAATTTCTGTTAGCTCTTTGCACTCACCTCCCTGTCCCCAGTACTTAGAGCCTGGGATGGTTAATTTTGTGTCAACTTGGTGAGGTAATAGTACCCAGATATTTGGTCAAACCACAGTCTTTATATTGCTATGAAGGTAATTTTTAGGTGAGATTAACATTTAAATCAGCACACTTTGAGTAAAGCAGATTACCCACCATAGTGTGAGTGGACCTCGTGCAATCAGTTGAAGGCCATGAGGAAAAACAGATTGAGGTCCCCTGAAGAAGAGGGAATTCTGCCTCCAGAACTGCCTGCAGATTGAGCTGCAAGATCAGCTCTTCCCCTTCCCTGGGCCTTGAGCCTGCTCTGCAGATTCTGGACTTCACCACCTCATAATTGCATGAGTCTAGATAGGTAGGTAGATAGGTAGATGGAGAGGTACATATTGGCAGGAGCTTTTAAGGACACTTTTAGGATTCTCCATTCCTTTGGAGAATCATAACAGAGTGCCCCTAAAGGATCCTGTATCTACACTATAAAGAGGCTCAAGAGCAAGATTCCAGCACCTCGAAAGCCATCCAGATCCCTCCCACCTGCACTCTCAAGGCTGATTTAGTCACAATCTCTTCAAGTCCTGTCTCATTGCCCTTCACCCACATTTGTTATTCAAAACCACGTTAATGATTTTGAAGGCCCTTCTATAAGAATTACTCCCAGCTTTGACTATAAAAGATGAATTTCAACTCAGTTTCTGCCCTTCACAGGGATGTTAAAGTTCTGAGACTACAGCTTGTAGCTGGGCTCTCTGAGGCTCTGTAACTGTTAGAGGAAATGGAGTAAGTGCCACACAGCTCGGCAATCATTGCATCTGGGTGCCAGGTCTATGCGACACATCTGAGCTCCTATACAGCACGAGACAGGTGCCACCTAGGACCCAGCATTCACTGGACAGACTTCACCCTTGAGTAAGGTGAAAAGTAGATGCCAAGAAACCACTCTTATTTTTGCGACTCCCATCATTATCACTTCATGTCTCTCCTTGTTACCACGATAAACCCACTATGCCTAGGGACTTGTGGATTTTCCTGTGAAGCGGGCCATGGTGTCTCAGCTTTATGCCATGTGACAAATGGATTTGGTAGATGATCATTCGGACAGCATGTGCAGCAAGACAGCCCTTCACCACAGCAAGCAAGGCAATTTTATGTTGTTATAAGTAGATATTCTGCAGAGTTATACTTTGCTAAAAGGTTGTTGCTTTCTTGCTACTTTATGAGGACACTTTAAGAAGTTCATGAAAAAATAGAATTAAAAGATAATATGAATCCTTCCATGAACTTTTTGAAGTACCCTCATATCTTTATTAGGGAGTAAAGTAAGCCACATCCTTCAATGCCTCAAAGGGAAAGGAAAAACCTTCATTGACTGACACTGCTGTCAATCATAAAAGTTGCCCACAGCCTCAGGCAGGAAGAAGTGGCTGCCCCTGGGTTAAAGAAGGAAGGAGAATTGTGGGGCTCCTGCTCTCTGCCCAGACCTCTGAGATTGTTCAGGGAGAAAACATTCACTGAGAAGACACAGCGCTGAGAAGGCAAGAAATGTGCTAAGCCCACTATTATATGGTTATTGGTCCATGTTATCTTGATTAGAAAATAATGAGGCATTCTTTAAAATAAAATTCCTTCTGATTGGTTTCTGTCTTTGGCTGTTCTTAACTTTTACTCAATGCATTATAGGAAGGAGGGGGAGAGGGAGGGGGAGAAAAAAATCTATTATTCAATTTTGTACCTTACAAAGATTTGGCCAAAATTTCCACTAAAAATGTTCACTGAATTAGACTTCACCTCACTCAAAGCCTCCTTTTATAAGTCACTTAACTGCTGCAGTGCATTACAAGTCTTCAAAGAGCTTAAGGCATTTCATGCTTTTATTATAGTCAATACAGAATTTCAAACTAAAATTC
>NW_007787746.1:0-2437 GCF_000696425.1 Galeopterus variegatus
ATTATAGCTTTAACTAATAGTGATTTATCTTTAATAGTACACAAGAAATATGCTCTTATACAGGTCTGTTTCTCTCTCTTCATGAAGTTATTTTTTCTTAGAAAAATTACTTAATTATAGATTTATAATTATTGTTTTATGTATGCATTTCTGTTTTTAAAACATATAGAAAAAAAGGTAGTTTCAATCCAAAACACAAAAATACTGAATTCTTATTTATTTATGCAGTTACATTTATTTGGCATTATTTATTTCACCATTTGGCTTTGAATTATTGTCTAGCATTCTATTTTATTCAAACTGAATTCATTCAACATTAGTTGCAGGGGAGATCTACTGGTGGCATGTCTCTCAGCTTTTGTTTATCTGGAAATGTCTAAATTTCTCCTTATTTTTGAAGAATGGTTTTCTTGGATGTGAAATTCTCAGTTGACAGGCTTTTATTTTTTTCTTCCCAGCACTTTAAATATGTCATTTCACCTCCTTTTGTCCTCCATGGTTTCTAATGAGGAAACAGGTATTAACATTATTGATGTTCATGATTATATGAAGAGATGCTTCCCTCTTTCTGCTTTCAACATTATCTCTTTGTTTTGGGATCCTGACAGTTTGATTATAATAAATTTTTGTGTGGATCTCTTTCAGTTTATCCTACTTGGTTATGTGGAACTAAAAAATTCTATTAAATTTAGTGAACTTTCAGTCATTATTTTTTAGAATTCATAAATTTTATCAAATTTGGGAAGTTTTCAGTAATTATTTTTCCTATTCTGCTCTTCTCTCTTTTTATAATTTGTATTTCTTTAATGATATCTATTATGTGATACATTGTTCTTCTGGTTTACTTCTGTTCTTTTTCCATGGTTTTATTAGGCCTTTGAGCATATTTAAGGCAGTTGTTATAAGTCTTTAAATTGTAGTATAATAATTCTTGGACTTCCTTACAGTCACTTTCTATTAATTCCATTTTTTTTCTAACCTGTAAAAGGGCCATAATTTTTTTGCCACATGCCTTGTAATATTTTTTGGTTGAAAACTGGACATCTTGAATATTACAATGTAGTAACTCTGGAAATTAGGTTATCTAGCTTGTTTGTTTATTGAATTTAAAAAATTTATTTTTATAGAGTACATTTTTGTCAGTGTGTTCACTGAAGTGTCTGTCCTACTAGCTTAGTGATCAGTGCTAGAGATTTGACAGAGATTTCCTTAAATGCCAAGAGCAAAAAAAATTAAAAATAAATATTAAAATAAATGAAAGAAAAATACTTTCTCCATCATTGCATATTGGCTCTATATTGAATACTCCTTAACAAAGCCATTTATGGCTCTGGTTTAACTTTTAATTCCTTCTTCCTGGAACCTAAAGATCAATCAAAGATGAGAGTTCCATCACAAGATAGAGGACTAGAACACTCAGGATTCTTGCTCTCCCACAGGGACACTAAATCAACAGAAATATATGGGCAAAAACAACTTTTTAAGAACTCTAGAAACAAGTTAATTGGCTGTAGCACCCAGGCTATGCATAACCAAAAAAAGGGACTGCATCAAGGGCAAAAGAGTTTATCACATTTTGCCCATCCTTTGTGCTCTCCTTACACTGCATAGTGTGGCTTGGTCAAGATGAAAACTGTCAAGTACCAGCTTGTCCCTCAAGGTGGAAGGAAAAGAGTGAAATTTACATTCAATTTTCTGGCTTTCCTGGGAGCTGCCCAAGGACTGGCTTCTGTCTCACCTGGCCAGGGTTGCTGACATAAAAGGAACTGTAACATAGTATGGACACTGGATGGGAGGGCAATGAAAACAGAAGTGTACCACAGCAAGTCAGGGTAGTGGGGAGTCTGCAGTTATGTGCCAGGGGGAGGAAAAGATTATGGGCAGAGAAATACAACAGGCAGCAAAACTTAAAGCTTCTGAGAAGAAATGGGGATGAGTTGTTTAGGGAAATTAAAACAGTTAAAAGCAGTTAAATATATTAAAATAAAAGCACACACACAAGTCCAGAGAAGACAAATCCCCAGAAAAGATTTGAGAGGTTCAAGAACCTTCAGGTGGGCTGATTGGTGGTCTTCCCCTGCATAAAGTCAGTCTGTAAAGACTGGAAGAGATGACTGATTTTCCAAATGTTCAAATCTCAACAAAAGATCCCAAGGCACAAAAGAAGAGAGAAACGTGGTCCAATCAAAGCAACAACAATAACAACAGCAACAACAAAAAACTCAACAAATTCATTCTAAAGAAACAAATCTATGAATGCCTCATACAGAAATGAAAACAACTTCCTTAAAGATACCCAATGAGCTAAAAGAAAACTGATAGAAAACTAAATAAAATCATAAAAACAATGCATAAAATATGAGAATATCAATAGAATTAGACAATAGAAGAACTAGATAAAAATTCAGAAATTAAAAAATACAGTAACTGAATTGAA
>NW_007787747.1:0-2437 GCF_000696425.1 Galeopterus variegatus
CCTGGCTGTATTTCTTTCCTTCCCAGTCAACAGGCAGGTGTCCACTTTGGCCTAGCAGCCTGTCTAGGAGGGAGTCAGGATGGTTTGAGCAAGGAAAAAACAAATAGGAACTTCTGCCACTGGGTATTTGTGCTTCCGTGACTGGATTTGTGTGTGCTCTTGGGCACATGTCATGAGCATGTGTGTGCACGGGTGTGTGTACCTGCACATGTGTGTGCGTGTGCATACGCACTTCCTCCCTGAGAGGGCTTGGGTTTCCCTTCTCCTTGGACACACTGACCTTGTCCCTTTTATATTATAGATCTTCCCCACTGGAAGGGTGGAGGTTAAAGGAGACCAGGATTAACAATCTCATCTCAGAGAGTCTGCCAAATGTATAACCAGCCTCCCATTGTTAACAAACACTGCAGGTTGGGGGTGGGGGCTGGAGGAAGGGGGACAGAGCCCATAACCCTGATACAGATGGCACTGTGAGAAGCATTTGGCCAGGTAGGCATTCCAGAAACTGCTGTTATCTACCCTAACCCACTAAATGATCTTGGATAAGTCTCCTTCCTTCTCCCAGCCTCGGTTTTCCTTTCCACAAAACCAATTAATCCAATCCTGACAGGGATGTTGTTAAGATCAAGTAAGATGGAATTTATTGTTGAAAGAATTAAAAGCCACTGGACAAATGAGAATACGGCACTCAGAGACCGTGAATGTTCCCTCACTCAGAAATGAAAGAGGCCACTGGAGGGGTAGAAAGGGCCTTGAACTGGCATTCAAAGGATGCAGGTGCCAGCCCTGCCCTGCTACGCGCCAGCTGTGAGGCTCTAGACACGTGGCCTCCCCAGTCTGGGAGGGACCTTCCTAGTTGCAAGGTGAGCAGGTGGACAGGCATCTCCCTGCCCTTCTGTCACTTTGCCATCCTGCTGAGTGGGTTGCTGCCCCTACCCAGGCTTTGTGCTTCCGTGACTGGATTTGTGTGTGCTCTTGGGCACATGTCATGAGCATGTGTGTGCACGGGTGTGTGTACCTGCACACGTGTGTGCGTGTGCATACGCACTTCCTCCCTGAGAGGGCTTGGGTTTCCCTTCTCCTTGGACACACTGACCTTGTCCCTTTTATATTATAGATCTTCCCCACTGGAAGGGTGGAGGTTAAAGGAGACCAGGATTAACAATCTCATCTCAGAGAGTCTGCCAAATGTATAACCAGCCTCCCATTGTTAACAAACACTGCAGGTTGGGGGTGGGGGCTGGAGGAAGGGGGACAGAGCCCATAACCCTGATACAGATGGCACTGTGAGAAGCATTTGGCCAGGTAGGCATTCCAGAAACTGCTGTTATCTACCCTAACCCACTAAATGATCTTGGATAAGTCTCCTTCCTTCTCCCAGCCTCGGTTTTCCTTTCCACAAAACCAATTAATCCAATCCTGACAGGGATGTTGTTAAGATCAAGTAAGATGGAATTTATTGTTGAAAGAATTAAAAGCCACTGGACAAATGAGAATACGGCACTCAGAGACCGTGAATGTTCCCTCACTCAGAAATGAAAGAGGCCACTGGAGGGGTAGAAAGGGCCTTGAACTGGCATTCAAAGGATGCAGGTGCCAGCCCTGCCCTGCTACGCGCCAGCTGTGAGGCTCTAGACACGTGGCCTCCCCAGTCTGGGAGGGGCCTTCCTAGTTGCAAGGTGAGCAGGTGGACAGGCATCTCCCTGCCCTTCTGTCACTTTGCCATCCTGCTGAGTGGGTTGCTGCCCCTACCCAGGCATTCAGACAAAGAGCTGCTGGCCGAGGGTGAGACTGACTGCTCCACTGGGCCCACTGCCCAGGGTCCCAGCTGGTGTGGCTACAGGCAGTGGCCCAGTCTGGTCTGTGACAGCCACCTGACCCCCATTCCACCCCACCTCACTAACCATATATCTCCCCCAAAACCAAGAAAGACACTTTAGCTCAAAATCATAGGGCCTCTTTTCCCCAGGAGTTCGATTTCCTTCCCGTGGATGGACACAGGCATCCCATCCCTGGAAGGAAGAGGAGAGTATGATCCCAAAAGAAGATCATGTTTTCTGAAATGTTTTGGTGTTGGCTAAAACCCAGAGAGGTTAAATAATTTTCCTGGAGTCACACAGCAAGTCAGCTGCAGAGCATGCAAAAAAAACTCACTGGTCAAACCAGTCACATCCACCCCAACCCCTCCTCAGGCCCTGTACGGGGTGAGGACGGGGGTGGGGGGCATTTTCTACCTTCTTCATAGATTTCTCTGCTCTCTAAGAAAATGAGAAGCCTAGAACCCCAGGGCAGTACCAACCTTGTCTAAAGTGGAACTGTAAACTGCCCCTCCCCACCATCAGTAATGCTTGGGTTAAATGTTCTTCCACCACCCCACAAGGGCACTGTCTGGTGAGGGCAGCCCCCACCGGTCCCAAACTGAAAAGCCCCCGGCTCA
>NW_007787748.1:0-2437 GCF_000696425.1 Galeopterus variegatus
TTCTATGTTTCCAGATGCCCATGTTAACAATGATCCCACTGATAAAGGCAGGGCTCAGCTGCGTGATTCTGCTGCAGGTCGCCACACTTGTCTCCATCCTATGGATTACGTTTGATCTGGGGCCACGGCTGAAGTGCAGTGAGGACCCATGGCGCAACATTCTGATGAAAAATGGCAGTAACAAAGCCCCCGATTCAAGCTGCACAGTATCAAATGTTAAAATTACAAAAAAATTAGTTTAAAGATCTCACTTAGCCTTTATTTGTGATTCTAGAATTGGGCAAAACCACATTCAGAATGAGTGTTCTGATGAGCTGTAAAGAGGTTGTTGGTTTCATAGTTAGTAAAAAGGTGTGGAAAGCAGAAACAGAGAACAGAAAGTGGATTTTTAGTTTCAAAGTTACTCTCCTAGTAAAGGTGAAAGCAGAGGGAACTTTCTTATAAATGGTAGGTAAGCTATTTAGATTCAGCTTGGTGATGAGGAACTTTAGCATGAGGAATTCCATTTTGGTTTGATCTGCTGAGCTTCATGCAGGAGCTCACTCCAAACAAATGGCCTTCTATAAACTTTAACAACAGGCATATTTAAATCCAGCAATCTCTAACACCAGTGCACAAATCTTAATTTTTTGTATTCATCTTGGTAATTCCTGTAGCTTCTAAAAACATTTATTCCATTTATTTATCAAGCTATTTGATCATTCCGTAGGCAAATAATTATGTTTTCAACCTTTAAATCTTAGAAATGTTTCAATATAATTTTGCATTTATTGGAAAATAAAGCTGGGTGAGTTTCCAACAAGCATCTTTTAAGAAATTTCTGAAATGGTCAAAATAGGAAACAAAGGTACCGGAATGGGAAGGAATCTGTATTTATTTAGGAATTTCTCACCCCAATGCCCATACCCTTTCCCATACTTTTCACTGCCTTTAATTCAAGAAGTGGGTGGGAAGGGTAGGTTTTATGCCAGAGAGAGAGAAAGAGACAGAGAGAGACAGAGATTTCCTAGGGATGTCCAAAATGACTGCAGTAAAAATCAGCTTTTAATTAATTCTGTGATATTTAATAGGCAAAGTGGGGAGTTTGTTCTGCTCAGCTCTTTGCTCATCCAGGTCAGCCCTCCCATTGGCTGATCGATCAACTGACTCATTCAAACACTTGTTGAACACCCACTATCACTAGACATTGTCTTGGCCCTGGGAATTCAGCAGTAAAGGAAGCAGGAGAAAGGATGCCCTTGTGGTCCTGACCTTGGGCAAAACTGGGGAGCCCCAACCCACAGGAGATACTCAAGGGCACTGTTTGGGACTCTCCAGCCCCACAGCGTCTCCACTTGCCTCCGATTTCCTTGCAGGGTTCCTGCCTCGGGCCCCACGCTCCTGGCTCCCTGTGTAGACGAACATCCTCTGCTGCCTTCTTTTGGGAATTAGACATGCCTGGGTCCAATCCAGGCTCTGCCACTTACCAGCAGTGGCACCAGGCAAGTCAAGTCCCCTCTGTAAGACTCAGTTTCCACATATGTAAAACAGAGCTGCCACATCTCTCATCGAGCTGGCACGAGAATGAGAGAATAGGGACACTGTGCCTAGAATCGCAAAGTTAATGTCCAGGAAGCGGCCACTGTGCTGATCCTGGCATTTCAGACCAGAGGAACCAGATGCTGGGCAAGGATGTGTCATGAGCCTAGACCCCAGGAACAGAGTGAACCGAGCTGTGGCTGCTGTCCGTTATCTGGGAAGTGCAACAGAACAGTGGCAAAGGGGCCACATCCACCTCTCATGGCTGCCCCACACCTTCTCCTGGCCCAGCGTGGCAGGGGGCACAGTAAGGAAAACTCGATGGCTTTCTTACCCAGCCGGACAATGGAGATGCTTCTTTTGTGGGACACTGGAGTGCCCTTCCTGCCGAGACTGCCCTGGCCCGACGTCCTCCAGCACACCACCTGCATCGCGGGTCGCCACTGTTGACCTGCCTGCCACTTCAGCTACACACACAGGGGATTGTGCACCTCCCAGAACTGTTCGTTTGCTTTCCACTTAATGGTATTTATCTCCCAGGGACCTTGCTCAATCCATCCCAGTTTACAGTGTAAACAGGCATCAGAGACACACGCTAGGTTCTGCGGGAGGTGGTGGTGGTGGGGATACAGCAGACTCTGTGGTTCCGAACTCTAGCAGGCTCCAGATCCAAAGAGTTCCAGTCTTCAATGATTCTTGGATTCAAACAATAGCAACACAACAACACGCATCAACACAACGGAGGTGAGGATTGGAGAGTCACGTGGTGAGGTTCTACAGTCAGCTAAGAGCACCAGCATCCCCACCCCTGGGCTGCACAGACAGGACTGAGGAGCCCACACCTTCAGTGGCAGGTGCGCTCTGGCTGCTGGGGGAGCACTAGAGTTTGCCCTGTGTCTAGGATCAGCTTTCCTTACTT
>NW_007787749.1:0-2436 GCF_000696425.1 Galeopterus variegatus
AGGAGATGGCTCCGTTCTTCTCAATATTACTTCGCTGCCCCTGCCCACCCCCACCCCCCACACTATCCCCAGAAGAGAGAGCTCTAAGCTCATTAGACCAGTTGACTAGAGGTTAGAGTCACTGGGTTAAAGGCTGGCAACATGAATGTACTTTCTCTTCTCCCTCATCCTCTTTGCGACTAAAGTAATGACATAACCCGGGGGGGCGGGGGGGGCCTGTCCACAGGGTTCCTCTCTTCTCTCCTTCTCACTTGTGACCTTGAGTTCTCTCATTGTCTCAGGCTGGGGCACCGGCTGGTATTAAGATTTAGATTTAGTTTTAAAAGGATAAGCGTGAGATCCACATCTGGCATGAGACCATGAGTAGCTCTGATGACCCACTCCCGAGGAAAACTTGTGTAAAATACAAAAAGATAAATTTAAAAAAACATATGAAGCTTCTGCAAATCGTCCTAAGGACAATAAGCAAATGAAGAAACATCTGTTTTTTTAAAAACCTATGAAAATTCAGTAAGAAAAGTGAGTCTGTGGTATTTGAATGAAGACTGCTCTCTCCCTCCATTACACACCCCACAAGCTCAAGGAGGTGAAGCCTCCAATCTAGACCTCTGCAGCCAAGAACACAGGGCTTTCTCTCTCCTGCCACCTTCCAGGCACAGGGCTTTCTTCCCAGGAGGAGGAGGAGATCAGTGTTTCTCATCCTGCTCCGAGCTACCTGCTGCTGAGGCTAAGTCCCAGGCTGTTGAGGTGGAAATGTGAGTGCTCCCTTCTTCCACTCAGCCGCCACTCATGGCATGCAGACTGTGCCTTGGGCGTGGCACCTCCGAGAATATTGGGGCCCTGATCACCCTTGCCTCCGCCTGTGAGCTATTGGTTCCATGGCAGGAGAGGCAAGCTGAAAGTATCTCAAGCTGCTGCCTGCCCCTCCACAAAGTGCTCAGCTCCTAAATAGGGTATGCTACTCAGAAGATTGCCTTTGTCTCCACCCCCAGCCCCAGAGCCCTGGCTCACAGACTTTGCCATGGGGAGAAGCACACTGTAAAACAGACAGCTCTCAATTTCTCCCTAAAGGACTTGACTTCAGTTGCAACAGAGCTTGGAGAAGTTCAAGCCTAAGGGCACTCTCAAGAACAGCGGAGGTAGTAATGAAAGGCACCCGGGAAGATGGTTCATGGATTTAATGAACCTAGACTGTAGGCCTTTTTTAATTTTTTCTGGTGGCTTGCCAGTACGGGGATCTGAACCCTTGACCTTGGTGTTATAACACCATGCTCTAACCAGCTGGGCAACTGGCCAGGCTTTTTGCTTTATTTTTCTTCACAGCACTTATTACAACCTGAAATTATATATGTATATGTGTGTGTATGTGTTGCGTGTGTGTATACACATATAATTTTCAAATTTGTTTACTGTCAGTCTTTCTACTAAGATGTGAGCACCCTTAAGACAGGGATTATATTTTATGTTCTGCTATTTTCCCACTCCTAGAACAGCACCTGGAACTAGCAGGCACTGAATACATATTTGTTGCTGGCATAAACAAATTAAGCTTTTAATAGTGCTAAGTGTTCTAATTACATCATCACATTTAATCCTCACAACAATCTTGGAGGCACCACCCTCAGCTTGCAAATGAGGCAACTGAAGCTGAGTTGAAACCACGTGGGGGGGGTGTCACAGGAGTAGCCAGTGATGAGCTGAGATCTGAGCTCAGATCCTAGACATCATTAACAGAGGCTTCTACATGTTTTAAAGACATGCTAAGTTTATTCCTGCTACAAGAAGTTTGCATATGTTCAGTGTAATATGAATATATATATATTCTATGCTGTGTGTTTGATGTTCAATTTGACTCCTGAACTTACTGAGAGGCTAATTGTGCCATGTAGGTACCCTCCAGCCTCTCCGGTGAGTGAAGAGATGGAGAGGCCAGTCCCTGAGCTACGGGAGAGGTTGAGGACTGTCCCAGTAGGGGCCTGTCTGGAGTCAGTGTGAGTATGTGTCTGGGGAGGTGGGGGTGGGGGGGTGGAGATAGAGTTTACTAAAATAATCCAGCCAGTTACTAAACAAATAAACAAGCATTAACTACAATAATTCCCAAAGGATAGGGACTAGCACCCAGAGTTGCTACAATATCTTATCTAAAATGTACATTTTCCAGCAAAATATTACAAGGCATGCAAAAAAACAGCAAGTATGACCCATATACTGAGGGAAAAAACAAGCAACAGAAACTGCCTGTGAGAACAACTAGATGTTAAATTTGACAGAAAAAGCCTTCAAAGTAGCCATTGTAAGTATGTTAACAGAACAAAAGGAAACCATAATTAAAGGAAAGCATGATGACAATGTCACATCAATTAGAGAATATCAACAAAGAGACAGAAATTATAAATTTTTAGAAAATGTAATTCTAGAACTGAAAAGTACAGTGAC
>NW_007787750.1:0-2436 GCF_000696425.1 Galeopterus variegatus
AGGTTATAAAAGGGCAATATGAGGGATCCTTGTGGTGATGAAGTTCAATCTTGACTATTATAGTTTTCTGATAGTACACACATGCACATACGGTACACACACAAATGAGTACAGGTAAAACAGGAAATCTGAATAGGATGGGTAGATTGTATTAATGTCAATATTCTGTCTGTGATATTATACTATAATGTTGCAAAATGTTACCATTGAGGGAAACTGGATAAAGGATACATGGAAACTCTCTGTATTATTTCTTGTAACTGCCAAGGAATCTACAGTTATCTCAATAAAAATTTCAATTAAAAAAAGAAAGAAAAGATATAGATGATCTAGCTTAATATCCTCACTTTTTTGTTGATAAGTCTGGATTTCATACAGATGGTGGTTATTCAAGGGAGAGTGGAAATCAGTACTCAGGATTTGCAGTAGGCGACATATGTCAGAAAGTGGACGAAGAGGGATTTCTTTTTTTTTAGAAAGGCCAAAATATTGCATTGGTTAAAATGATTGAGTCAAGAGACAAGCGAGATCAAAATACTCTTTTGTAAATCTATCATCTCAATCTATTGATACCAAAAAAAAAATACTTTCAAGAGTATTACAGTAAAAAATAAAATGAAGTAAAAATACTGATAAAACAATTTAAAAAGTGCAAAAGATATTAATAGGTGCTTCAAGAAAATATATGAATGACAAATAAGTACATGAAAAAATGCCCAAACTCTCTGTCATTAGAGAAGTGGAAATTAAAACCAAAATGAGACACAACTACACAATGATTAGAATGGCTGAAATACTGACAACACCAAATGCTGGCAAGGATGTGGAGGAACAGGAATTCTCTTTCGTTGTGAATGGATAGGCATGACGGTACAACCACTTTAGGGACAGTGTAGAAGTTTCTCACAAAATTGAATCTATACATACTATTCAACCTAGAAATCCCACTGCTTGTTGTTTATCCGAGTAAGTTGAAAATACATGTTCACACAAAATCTTGTCTGTGAATGTTTATAGCTTACAGCATCTTTATTCTTAATAGCTACAAAATGGGTAAGAACTAAGATGTCCTTCAGCAGATGAATGAAGAAATAAACTGTGGTAGATCCAGACAATAGAACATTTTTAGTGCTAAAAAGTAATGCGCTATCATACCATGAAAAGACATGGAGAAACCTTAAATGCATATTACTAAGTGAAAGCCAATCTGAAGCTTTTCACTTATTAATATGCATTCAGAAAAGGCAAAACTATGAAGACAGTGAAAGATCAGCGACTGCCTGGGGCTGGAGGGAGAGGGATGAATAGGAAGAACGTAAGAGGATGTTTAGAGCAATGAAAATATTACATAGTACAATGATGACTAAATATCATTATACATTGTCTAAACCTATAGAATGTACAACACCAAGAGCAAATCCTAATGTAGGTTCATCAATTTTAACAAATGTACCACTCCAATGGAGGGATGTTGATAATGAAATTATCTATGCATGTCGGGGGACAAAGACTATATGGGACATCTCTGTACCTTCCTCTCAATTTTGCTGTGAACCTGAAACTGCTCTGAAAAATAGTCTTTAACAAAAAACAAAAAGAACAAAAACCAGGGCAAAAGGTTATCTAGAATAAATAAAATATTCCAGGCATAACTCAATCATGTCAAAATAGAGCAAATTTATCTCTTACATTACAAATTATATTAAAGCAGCCCCAAATTTCTTTATGGTTTTGGGCAGCCTAATCACTAATGACTGGTTTACATTCAAGAAAAATTGTTCTTTATTTCATACATCACTGTTAAACAATCTACTGTTCCTTGTATTCTTCACACCCAAGTTGTAGAGGATTCATAAAGCAAACGTACTTCACAGGGCCTGGTTTTCCAAAGCCTTGCAGTTTCAAATATTGACCTTGCAAAGGACAGGAATTTTTCCCCAGGCTAATGAGTCTCTGTTGCAAGATAAGAATTGTAACACAGCAAGGTTGCTGGCTCAAAGACAGACAAGTTATTAACTGATATGTAAAGTTACTACAAAGCTGCTAGAGGGAAAAGGAATGTTTGCTAAATCAAGCCTTTGTTAGTGCATCACTTAATTGCCTAACAGAATGTCATCTGACTTGTTTTTACTGAATGTTACCATCTATTGTAAAACTTGTTTATCACTGTCCCCTGAGAGGGCCTAGAAGCAAAGACAACCCAAAGCATAAAATAAATGTACATAAGTTCACTCATAAACAGAACTATTGAGTAAATGAATAGTATGGAAATAACAGATCTTCTTTAGAGAAAAATTACAATTTTTGAAGAAAATTGTACTCCAGGAGATGGAGCTTGATTCCTCCCCTCTTGAATGTGGTTTGGACGTAGTGACTTGCTTCTGTAGAATATAGCATAGATCAGTAAAAACAGCAACTTTATAGTAAATAAACTTG
>NW_007787751.1:0-2436 GCF_000696425.1 Galeopterus variegatus
GTGTGTGTGTGTGTGTGTGTGTGTGTGTGTGTGCAGGAATAGAAATGTGGAATGTATTTCTAGAAGTACCTTTTTAACGTTTATGTAGATAATCAAAGGATTTTGCTTCATAACTATGAAAGTGATCAATTGTATTTGGTAGACGTCTTACTACTGAGTTTTCCTTTATTCGTGAAATAAATTCAGAAAATTTTTCCTGATCTTCACAGTCTATTTCTCTTCTTCTGTGTTTATATATTAATGTTTCTGCAGATTCCCTAAATTTTTAATTTAATGTTATAGATTCATTAACTCTGATTGCTAAAGGTATCAATGAAATTCTGATATTTTCTAAGTCTTTATTATCAGCTTACATATCTGTCCTAAACATTGAAATTATATATCTAATTGTCATTAGGACATTTTCACAGATATTTTAAGTATAATGTGTTCAAAGCTGTGTCACTTTTCCATTATAGTTTTTTTTAAACCCATTTTCCAAATTTTACTTTACACTGCCAATACCTAAGTAGCTGAAATCATGTAAACAGCCTGGGAATAAGAGTCTTATTTTTATTCTCTGCACAGCAAATTAGAACCATGTTCTGCTCCTGCTTTTCTCCATTTTTTCCTCTTTGTTGTGCTTACTGCTATGTGTCCTGATAACAGGTGATCATCTATTACTCTGTTTTCTTCCCGTCTAATTCTCCCTTAAGCACCTTAACCATTCCCTTCTAGTTGATGAATGTCAAATGCAAATCTGATTATGTCATTTACCTGTTCTTACAGGACCTTATTATTTACACCTCGTGGTTTGAAAAGTGGCAGTATTTACCCCGGGGTGGACACAAGCAATTTTTTTGCACACAGAAAGAAAATTTGGAAATGTTTGGTACATGCTTTTAATTTGAAAGTAATTTAAAGTCAACAATGAGTGCATAAGGTTTTTGATATTTGATTTTGGTTAAATTGTTTTTATCCCATCCCCTAGACATAGTACTGTATGTAGTTCCCTTAATATAGTGTGAGTTGTTTGTGCCCTTCTGACTGGACTTCTGCTGTTTACTCTTATACTTTACATGGAAAGGCTAAGCATCTTTGGCATTTCAGTGGAGTTGAAACTGAACACAAAATAGAACTATATTTTCTCATTCTTTCTTGTGCCAGTCTATATTGAACTTGATTCTAAATTACTTTAACTCACACTTTTTTTTTCAGGTAAGTATTTATACTTATGTATTCATACTATATTATAGATCCCTTGGAGGAGTAGAATTTTATTCATCCTTTTATCTGTAGCAAGAATGATGGTATAGATCTGTAAAGTGGCTTTGTAGTAGTATTTTTTGTAATTAATAATTTATTACAGTTGCAGAATCTTCCTGTTGTGATTTTTCTTTCTTCTACCATGTGGAATACTGTACCTGTTGTAAGATACATATGTACATGCACCCACGGAGTTATGAACTTCCAGATTTCCATTTTGTGAACCAGGTCTGGTTACTTGAGTTGAGGACAAATGTGCTGTTACAGGGCTTAGTGTCTTTTGAGGATGTTGCTGTGAACTTCACATGGGAGGAGTGGCAAGACCTGGATGATGGTCAGAGGACTTTGTACAGAAATGTGATGCTGGAGACCTACAGCAACCTGGTGTCATTGGGTGAGTGAAACTCCTCAGTGTCAGGGGCAGTTCTTTCTTCTTGTATGGTAAATAAAGGAACCACTTATAAGATTTAATGCTATTTAGGTAGGATTTTATTCCATAAAGCATGCATCATCCCTCTCCAAAGAAACATTGAAATTGGCTCTGTTGTTTCATAGCATCTTAAGATGAGCTCTTGTCATCCTTTCAAGAACCTGACAACAATTTTGCAAAGTCCCTGTTATTATCCATTAAAGGGTACTCCATTACCAAACCTGAAGTGATCTTCAAGTTGGAGCAAGAAGCAGAACAATGGACAATAGACTCCCCAAACCAGAGTCTACAAGGTCAGTATGTCCTGGTCAATGAGGCTGGAAAGAGTAAGGTCCAGCAGATTTTGGTCATGTTCAGCTGTTTTTACCAATATATTTGCTAGATTTCAGACCACAGAACTGCTGGTGTACTTAGAAACTCACGCATTATATAATCTCCAAAGAGGGCTCTAACATTTATACACCCACATTTTATTTTAATGAGTAGTTCATATACTTCCCCAAATCTCATCTCTACCTTTCTTGTTTTAGACCCTTTTATTTACTGTGAACTGTACCAGTATTCTTGGTAGCTCTCTTTTGGTCCCTTATCATGTACATCTTCTTCCAGAATGTTTTAGTCCATGTTTTTCTGCTTGTAACTTTATACCTGAAAATTGGTAATTTATAAGGAAACAAAATTTATTTTTTATAGTTATGTGGGCAGACAAGTCCAAGGTTGAGGTGTCACATCTGGTGCGGGTCTTCTCATTTGTGGAGACT
>NW_007787752.1:0-2436 GCF_000696425.1 Galeopterus variegatus
ATAGGGTAAAAATACACTAAAAAATCCCTTACCTTTGGTCATTTTATTCTCCTGATGTGATAAAAATCCCAACCCTAGGTGAACGGCTCACATCTGTGCAGCTTGGTGCTGCTGGACAGTGCCCCATGATAAGGTCAATTGACTCCTGTACTAATTGACTTCTAGCCTCAAGTCTGCCCTGCTCCACTGCTGTATGTATCTGGTAAACCCAGTTACTTTCACACCTTTGACAATGGTGATTTCAAATCCTCTCCAGTCTCCTCAAACCTCCAACCTTCATCTCTTTTATTGTGTTACCTTGCCTCTTATTTTACAAAAAAAAAAAAAACCAACCAGTTACCATCAGATGTAAAGACCTTCATTTTTCCATCTGCATCTACCCTTCCCTCCTTCATTCCTGTGATGACAGATGAGCCTCACTTGTTCACCTCTGCTTTGGTCCCATCGCTTAATCCTGACTCTAACAAATGTCCCTTTTGTCTCCTCCAGATTCAACTTTTGCCCCAACTGAATCACTCCCATTAGCCTTTTAAGCAATTTGAGTCTCTTCCATTTAAAAATTAAGAGACATCACTTAACTCTTCATCCCCCTCTAGTTATGGTCTTATCTGACAGAACGTATGTGTAAAGCAGAGGCATAGCGTGTGGGGCAGACGGTGTGGAGGCTCAGTGAGTCTGTGTAAGTTGCCAACAGCCACGTGCTCCTTTCCCTCCATCGCTCCCCCCCCCCATCTTCACCTCTGTTGACTGATTAATTGTAGGTGGATTGATCTGCTGTTTTTTTTATTAAAGACAGTGTAGACTAAAGTTTCACACTGAGATGGAGGACCAGATGGGACTGGTGGCATAGAATATGTGAGACAAAGGACAGGGAAGCCAAGAAAGTTCTGTGAGTGGGACTCCTCTCAGTAGGCCAGGGGGTCTTGCCCCCTCCCCAGGACCCATTCCACTCTCAGCCTGAGCTCCAGGATTCCTGTGCTGGGCCAGGATTCCCAGAACCAGGCCTGGTCTGGTGCCTTTTGGCCAGCTCTCCCAGCAGCAGTATTCCCCAGCAAGCCTGTCTCCCCAGCCGGGGTCACCAAACTCCTTACCCTTGGTCAGAACTGCAGGTGTGTGGCTTAGGATCCCAGAGCTGGGGGCAGCCCAGAGTTAGGGACATGTGGCAGGCACTGAAGTGGTAAACAAAGGAGCTTCCTCCTTCAGGACCCTGACACCCCTGTACAAGAAGTAGGAAGTGCAAATGGATTTCTTGATATCCCAAAAGAACATCTGGGGTCCCTCTGAGCCCGGCTTCTAGCCACAAAAGAGACCTAGAGGAGCATGAGAATGGATTTGTGTCAACTCTCACTTTGTGAAAAATGCCCAGCAACTGAACCTCTTAAGACTTCTCCAGGGCCGGCCCGGTGGTGCACTTCTCCAGGGCCGCTTGGGAGTGCGGTGGCGCTCCCGCCGAGGGTTCAGATCCCACATACAGACCGGTTCCCGCTCACTGGCTGAGCGAGGTGTGAGCGCAACACCGAGGGTTGCAATCCCGTTGCCAGTCCCAGTCCGGTATGGGCGCGACACTGAGGGTTGCGATCCGTTGCCGGACACGAAAGAAGACAAAAAGGAAAAAAAAAAAAAAAAGACTTCTCCAGATCCATGTGGTCCCCGTGTCTGTTCCTCCTCTGATATAGACTACAAAGGGTCCAGACCAAGCCCATCTGAACATGTGCCCAGCCACACGGTAAGCCCCTCAGGGAAACAGAAAGAGGAGCACAGCAGTGCCTACCCCGGCCTTCTCGGTCTACTGTGGAGAACAAACCCATCCACTCCCAGACAGTCACAGAACAATGCAAGGAGGAGTGACAAAACTCCATCCTGCGGTTCTTTACAATGGAAATTGTGCAGCGTGCAGGGACAGAAATGCTCCGTGTGGCTGGATTGACATGGGATGGTGTCAGAGAGGAAGGGGAGAAGGCATGCCAGAGACTGGAGGCAGATCAAACTGATAGGAAGACCTGGGAGATTGGATGTCACCCCATGGAGGGGGCTCAGAGAAGATGGAAAGAAGCCAGAGATAAGAGATATGGCCCCAGGGCCTCCTGCAGGCCCAGCTGCCCCGTTAGCAGGTGTAAAGAGGGTTAGGACCACCAAGATGGTGCGGAGCTCTTCTCCAACAAGCCACCCTGCACCCTCCCCCAGCTATTCTCTCAACCTTCCTAGTAATGTGAGGAACATAATGTTCTTTACAGGCTCAATTCATTGTCTCCAATCCAACACACACACACACACACACACAACAACAACACAACAGCTGAACCCCACTCCAACACACACACACAGCACAACACAACAGCTGAACCCCACTCCAACACACACACACAACACAACTAAACCCCACTCCAACACACACACACACACACACACACACACACACACACACACACACACACA
>NW_007787753.1:0-2436 GCF_000696425.1 Galeopterus variegatus
ATGAATTTGGCAAACAATTATTTTCCCTATATTTTCCTTTGGTGCAATTCTAAATAAACCTATCAACATTCACTTTTTAATCATTTATTCAAATGTGTAAAGTACCAAATAAAACTGTCTGGCAACTATATTATTTGCTAATTTTCTTCTTATAGTTATAAAGAAAGAAATTCAAAGGAGCATTTATATCGCCCAGATTTCCCTGTATGTTTGACCCTGTAAGTTAGCAATTGATACTTTGTGCTAGGACAGGTGGTGTAAGGATTTTATGTATGTTATGTCACTTAACATATTACAAGTTGGAAGATGGTAGTATTAGCTCCATCTTACATATGAGAAAACTGAAGTTCAGAGGAGTTTTAAAAATTACCCGGTTGTCCATTGATAAGAAATACAACATGGATTCCAAATCTTATATCCTTACTCTTCATTATGCTGCTTCCCTATAGATAAAAACTTTCAGGATAATTAGGTGTACATTTTCTAACTCATCTTTAGTTCTATGACTTTCTTGTAATTTAGCTGACTTTCTTCTTTATGAAAGAGCCAAACTGTTGGGAAAGGCACTCCCTCATGCATGCGGTCTTTCAACCCCAAATTAGTCATATAAGAATGGGCCTCAGGCCTGAAACATTTGCTTACCAAGAGATAAAGAGTCCTCAGAGCATTGCTGGACTTATTAACTGTATGGGAACATTTTTTCCTGTTTCACAGTCAATGTGTACTCTTTTGTTTTACTTAGTGTGTCGTATGGCAGCTGACCAACCTCACTGCTATATCAGTACCCTATGGGGAGGAGACAGGGCTTTCTGCTGCAGCACAAGAGAGGTCTGCTGCTGGGAAGGACCTGCTGGCCATGGGGGATCAGCACCCACTATTGAAGCTGCTGTTGCTTTGTCTCTTCTCTATGTGAGTAAAGCTTTGTTCCACCCAGTGCTTGACTGCATTGTGTTGTCCTTGGCAGTTGCAATACAAGATGCTGTAGACAGAAGTGTTCAAACTTCTACTCCTGACAATAGGCAACAGACGCCACTTGCTAGACACAAACTCTTTCTGAAAACCAAAAAATATTCTTTGGAGTAAGAAAGTCTTGTAGAAAATGTAACCGTAATGGCCCCGTCTGGTTCATTTTTAGCTCAACTGAAATGATGACTGAAGGTTTTTGTTTTGTTTTGTCAACACAAGAAGTTTTCTTAACTTGATTGAAGCTAGAATGGTGCTGTGGATATGTCCCCCCCAAACTCATTGAAGCTTGACCACCATTGTAACAATGCTAAAAGAGTGGGAAATCCAATTATAGTATTTGAAAGGTGGGGCTTTTAAGAGGTGATTAGACTGTGAGGACTGTGCCCTCAAGAATACATTGATTGATTCATGGAGTAATGGGCATGATTCTGATGGCTTTATAAGGAGGGCAAGTGAAAAGGTTAGCCCTCTCTTGCTCAGCCCTTTCACCATGTGATACCCTGCCTTGCTGTAGAGAGTTAGCCAGAAGAAGGCCCTCACCAGATGTATTCCCATGGACCTCCCAGCCTCCAAAACTGTGAAAAATAAATTTCATTTCTTTTTCTTTATAAATTACCCAGTTTCGGGAATTCCATTATAAGCAACAGAATGGACTAATACAAATAGCATACGCTCATGAACATTCTCAAGTGTTTTCACAGTGTCTTTAATTCCTAATTATGTAGCATTTTTTCTAGACCAAAGAAAAATGTAGCCACTAAACATGCATCATATGTAAAAATTTTAGCCTTTAAATTGTTAAAAATACACATGAAATCAAAATGTTGTAAATAAAAGTCTCCTTCCCATCCAAGCCTTGGTTCTTCCCAATTATTATTAGAAAACTATTTTTTTAACCAGTTTATCAATCATTGCAGAGAATGCATATTCATATGCACATGAATACAGAATACATTTTTTTAAACAAATGATAGCATACTACATACATTGTATGTATATATTTATTTTTCATTTAATGTGTTTTAGAGATAGTTACATAACAATACTAATAGAATGTATATATAATATTCCATTCTAATGGAATGGAATAACTTTACAATACATTATATAGATCACCATATTTTGACAGTCTTCTAGTAGTGAACGTTTAGTTTGTTTTCAATATTTTGCTTAAACTAATATCCTTATACAAATATATCTGTATATATGTGAGTATATCTGTACAATTAATTCTTATAAGTGAAAATGGTTGGGTCAAAAACCATATGCATTTTAATTTAAATATTTTTATTTTTCATAGATATTACCTTCTAAAAAGATTTTGCCAAATTATATTTCCAACAATAGTATATGAAAATGCCTGTTCTTTGATGCCAAACTTTTTGATTTCTGTCAATTTGACAAGTTGCAAGTCATACCTCATTATAGTTTTAATGTTCATTTCTCTTATGAGAGGCATTGAGCATCTTT
>NW_007787754.1:0-2436 GCF_000696425.1 Galeopterus variegatus
TGTTGTCTAGAGAGGTCAAACTCTAGTTTTGTCTCAACTTGACACACATTCAACCACTTTCTTCTCTACACACCAAAGTATAGCACTTACCCCTAAACCATCATATACTTCATACTTCCTTGCCTCTGTTCAAATAAACTCTTCTATCTGGTATGGACCGTTCTCTGCTTAGTAAATTTCTTCTCATTCTTCATGGACCAGCTCTCCTATCTTCTCTTCTTTGAGACCAGCCTTTATTCATCCAGGGAGAACTAACCCTTTCTTCCACTAATCTACCACATTACTTATTAAGTTTGTTTGCATGGTTATCTGTCCAAATAGAATGTGAGCCTGAACGAATTCAGGAAATGAGTGTTATTTATTTAGTTTTAAAATTTCTAGCTTTTAGCATAATGCCTGCTACAAAACCGGTGCTTAATAAGTAAATGAATAAAGGCTGTTGAGTCAGCCTTTATGAAAGTATAGTGTGCAGTTTTTTGTTTTAAATCCCTCACCTATGGCAGTGTATTCATAGCATTTCAGAGTTAAAAGGCACTTTAGAAGTCATTAGTACAATTGCTTTTATGAGTACAAAAAAGTAAGGCACCAAAGGTTAAGTATAAAACTACATGAAAACTCAATGGATGTTTGTTTCCAAATGAATACTATTTATTCATTGCTTACTGAATACAAGCCATTGCTAAGTATATTACATATTTATTTTATTTCATTTTCTCCACGACCCTATAAATTAGGAATATTTTCTTCCTTTTATAAAGAGTTTTATCAGTTATACTAACTAAACTTTGTGATCTGAAATAATGCCACAGGTTCAAGTTATTGGACCTTTTCATGGCCTCTGGCACCTTCTCCTTCAGCCAGTTTCTGGCTGCCATGCAGAGGAAAAGGTTTTATTGCCTCCTTAACACCTTCTGGTTACTCTAGGCTTTTAATTTTTCTCCCCCAGGGTTGTTCCTGACTTAGAGGCTGGAGCTTGGAGGCTCTGTGCACTTTTTGCTTTTATCAAAATGGTGGCAAATCATTTTGTAAAGCTGTCCCCACATATACTAAGAGCCACTTCTTCCTGGAAAACAATTCCCACATTTGGAACTGGTTTTGTAAAAGGACCATACCTTCTTTATGCCTATTTTATATATTTTTAAAGTATATTTCCTCCTACACCATGTTAACCAAGTCTTTACAATTAACTGATTTAAACAAACGTCATCTGATTCAATCAGGATTTCTTAAGTCATAACAGTTTTCTAACACTGTGGTTTTTATCTCATTATACAGAGTTACCCTAGTAATATAGGTCTTTTAATTGTCATAAAATAGTTTCCTCATTTTCCCAGCTTCTATAAGACATTTTTATGGAATCTGAAAAGGCTGAAATAGTTGGAGGCATCCCGTATTAGTAAATTAGGCACTGACTGGAAGCGATTAGCTACAGAAAGTCTTAGTAATTTGACCTGGGTTTAAAGAATCAAACTTTTGTTGTTTTTAGTAAAAATATTGATTTCCTTAACATAGGTATCATTATAACTGGAAGCGATTAGCTACAGAAAGTCTTAGTAATTTGACCTGGGTTTTAAGAATCAAACTTTTGTTGTTTTTAGTAAAAATATTGATTTCCTTAACATAGGTATCATTATCACCACCCTGATCAAGTATGGGTTAAGAAGTCATGGAATTCTTAATATATGGAAAAGGAATGAGAAAACTAGAAAATCACCATTAGGAAAACATTGATGTAAGGTAAGAACCACTGACGGACATCAAAATTACTGAGCAAAAGTATAAGAGAAACAGCATGTTAGTATTGTCTAAAACTATCTCTTCAGCAGATAGTTGTTAATAACAAAGGGGAAAAGAGTAACATTACCGTGGAGAAGCCTGGCAGACACCACATGAACCAGATAAGCAAAGTTAACGTGACTAGTTAGAAAGCCTATTGATAGAAATTCTGCTGTGATTACCCTAAACGAGCACATCACTTCTGTGGTGTTCTTGACAAAAATGCACAGCCTCAATCTAATCCTAGAAAACTTCAGTTGAACCCACATTGGTGGAATTTTACAAAGTGACTGACCAGTGTTCTTAAAAAGTGTCAAGAGCATGAAAGACAAGGAGGCCCTGAGTAACCATCACAGTCTGGAGGAGACAGAATTCACGACTGTTAATGCAATGGGAAGTCCTGGAATAGATTCTGGGTGAGAAAAACACCTTAGTGAGAAAAACGAGTGAACACAAATATGGTCTGTTCTTAACAATATTGTGTCACTGTGTCAATGTCCTGGTTTTGATCATTGTGCTATGGTCACACGAGATGTTAACATTAGGGGAAGCTGGGTGAGGGGTACAGCAACTCTCTCTACTATTCGTGCGGCTTTTCTAGTCTAAATTCTTTCAAAATCAAAAGTTAAAAGAAAAGAAATCATGGAGTTCCAGCAAAAA
>NW_007787755.1:0-2436 GCF_000696425.1 Galeopterus variegatus
ATGAGAAGGGGACCAGGGCAGATCATCCCAGAATCCAGTAGATTTTCAGATAGAGCCTTCCACATCGGACCAAAGAAGTTTGCTAATTCCTAATACAATATAGATTAGTAAGTAAAATTCAAAGCACAATTAAAAATTAAACAATATATGATTAAAATAGTCCTTATTCTGATAACCTTAATGGCCAGATTTGGGGCCACTCTGAGGCACAGTTTGGAACTGCAAAATGTTGCTGTTGTGGACTTCTCCTGTACTGATATAGTGTTGCCCTAGGAAGGCCAAGAAATCTCCCTCCCTCCCTCTTTTCTATCCTTCTTTCTTTCCTCCCTCCCTCCCTGCCTCCCACCTTCCCTTACAACTTTCATCCTTTAATTCAGTAATATCAGTCAAGGGCAGATCAGTGAGTAAACCTTTCTTCTATTGGAATAAATTTTGTTCAGTAAAAGCTTTTTATATGAAGTCTGGCAAGTGTACATTTTAAAGCTTCTATTCTATTTAAGAAACCAAATTTTCATCAAAGTTGAACTCAGCTGGAAAGATGAGTAGATTTTATTATTTTGCCATGTGAATAGATGCCAGTCTTTCTCTAGGCTTTGTCAGGTGTTTTAAACTAAGAAAATATAGATGGAGTAGTTTTTGCAGAAACCTTAGGCTGAATAATTGGAGACCTTATGCACTGATGGAGAGACCCTGGGCAGGTGATCTGACAGTCTCGGGGAGGGGAGGACATGTGGACCAAATATTCCTGAAGGACCTTACAAATCTTGAACTTTCAGGATTCTCTCTTTTAGGCACTTTTATGGAACTGTTTCATGAGCCTTTTGTTTACATTTTGAAGACGATAACCATTGTATAGGAATAGCTAGACAGTCTGTGAAGTTATCTGATGAGGGCTTGCCTGCATTCTGTAACTGTATTGTATCATACACTTTGGTATTCGTCATGTGGCATCAATTAATTTACTGGACCAAAGTGATCTTGATGAATTACTGTGAGAGGAGCCAAAGCAGGAGCTTTGGTGATTCTTCAGTGCAGCGCTCTGAGTGCTGTAGGGTGCATCCTGGCAGGCCCCGCAGTCTTTGTGGTTGCGATTTCTTGGGTGGCAGGGCTAACCTCTGGCCATGGCGTCGTTCATTCAGGGATGCATTCTGAGCTGCTAGAGGTCATTCTGACGTTTAAGCAAATCACTGTCATAGAGGAAGGGCAGGTTGTTTACAAACAAAGCCCCACACTCTAGAGATGAAATGCTTTATGTCCACAACTATTGAAGAAGTAATTATCTAAAATGAAGGCTAGTAAGAGAAACTCAGATGTCTCTTGAAACTTACTTAAAAGCACAAATGATTAGGTAAGTTGGAGCTCACAAACAGCTTAAAGGCTTAAACTATGCAAGTAGAGTTCTCTCTCTTCAGTTCAGAATAGTTTGCCAGCCCCGTTGAGGACTATCATGTGTTGGCAAATGGCATGCTACTTCCACGGGTTGTCTCTCTATTGAACTTTGAAGTATTCGAGGCTGAAATCCTTGGTCTGTGAGTTTCCCTTTGTCTCTCTTTCTGTCCATTTCCCTCTCTCTCTTTTCTTCTTCCTGTCTTATTGCCTCTCTAACATTCATTTCTGGCTTTGGGTGTCCTCTCTCCCTTAGTCAGAGCCCTAAGAAGGGCATGCTGGGTACTGCCTCTTCTCCAGACCTCTGCAGTCTCCTCTAAATGGCCAACAAGAAAGCTCTCACTTGTTTCCACGAGTGGCCTCTTTTTCAAGAAAGCAGCACCAGTGCATCCAGCGTTCTTTTTGTCAACGCTCATTTGCACAGCTGAGCGACCCTTAGCCGTGTCTGCCCTGCAGCTCTGCCCTCCCCATGCCTCCCTCGGGCATCCGCCGCCTCTCCTCTTCCCTTCCAAACCCAGTGATGCTGTTTACTTTCCCTGGGCTGCCAGTGTAAATCCATGTTGAAAGGTGTTCATTTGATTTGGCAGAAAACATGTTATTCATATGGGGTGCACGTGCTTGTTTTCCATTGAGCCTTTGACATGTAATCTTTGGCAAACACTGGTCACTACGCAGCACTGCTACACGCTGCTTAGATATGACAGAATTGTGGGGTTTTCCCTTTGGAAATGTAAAGACTTCCTAAATGTAAAGACTCCCTCTCTATATTTAGTACATTAAAGGGTGGTCTTGCTTTCTGAGTGGCTCACTAAATGAGGGTGAGGATGATGTAAACCCAGCTGGGCAAGGTTTTTGGCACCTACTATGGGCTTAGGAACTAATACAAAGCTAGTTCAAAGGTGGTGAAGGCAGCTACCAACTCTACATAACATTTTGCATAGTAAAACTTCAGTTCTAGAACAAAAGTATGTGTATTAGGTTGAAACATGAAATTCCCAGTATTTGGCCATCTTTGACCTCCAAAAATGGCAATGTCATATGGTTCAACCT
>NW_007787756.1:0-2435 GCF_000696425.1 Galeopterus variegatus
TGCCCCAGCTCTTTTTAATGGGGCTGTGATTATGTTTGTGCAGCTATGTTTCCTGTCTCCATGTTTGATCATGTATTCAAAATGCGTTAACTAACACAAGCCTGAGTTTGAATCCCTGCTCTGCCACTCAGTAGCTGTGTGATCTTGGGCAAGTGACTTAACCCATTAGCGCATTTAAATGGGGATTCTTTCACTTATTTCGTTCACAAATATGTACACAGAGTGCCAAATGGTGTTCTTTGCTCTGAGGATCTAATGCTGGAAAGGAAATAGATAAAGTCTCTGTCACTGATGGAGCTGATGTTCTAGTGGGGAAAGGGGCAATATATGCAGATAATAATAGGACCCAAGCACGTGAAAAGATGCTCAACATTGTCAGCCATCAGAGAAATGTACATGAAATCCACAATGAGATACCACTCTGCACCCACTAGGAAGGCTGTAATCCAAAAGATTGACAATAACAAGCGTTGGCTATGATGTGGAGGAATTGGAACGCTTGCACACTGTTGGTGGCATGGGGGAAAGGATGTCGGGCTTCCATGCCACCCCCCAGGAATGTGCACATGTTCAGCAGTCTAGAAGCTCTCTGAACCCTGGCCTTTTAGGTTTCTGTGGAGACTTCCTTACATAGGCATGATTGGTTACATAATTGGCCCATGGTGATCAGCTTGATCGTCTGCCCCTCTCCCCTGCCCAGAGGTCGGGGGGTGAAGGTGGTACATACGAGATGCTCTTATCACCCAGGAAATTCCAAAGGATTTAGGAGCTCTGTGTCAGACATTATCACTCAGGGAATTACAAAGGTCTGAGGAGCGCTGTCTCAGGAATTAAGGCCAAAAACCAAATATTAGAACAAAAGATTCTCCTAGTACCCCCATCTACAAGGGTTTCAGGAGCTTTGTGTCAGGAAGCGGAGGAGAGACCAAATATATGTTTCTTATTATATCACCGTATCACAGTGCCTGTGAGCACAGGGATCTTTGTCTTGGTCACTGCTGTATCCCCAGCACTGAGACACATGGTATGTGCTCAACTAATACTTATTGAATGGATTAGAGCTTGAGTTGCTCAAAGAGTTTCAGTCTTGGTCTGTAGAGTATGTTCATGGTAGAGCATGAGGGGAAATTCAGAGCGAAGAGTGTGCCGAGCAGACACCAGACTGTGGGAGTCACAGGCCACCCTGAGGAGCATGGGCTTCCTCCTGAGGGCCCTGGGCAGCCAGGACAGGGTTTAGAGCAGGGGAGGGGCAGGTTAGTGCTTTAGGAAGATCCCTGTGGCTGCCATTTGGAGGGTGGCCAGGGAGGAGATGACACTGGGGCAGGAGGCCTGGAGGAAGTGGGTGGGGGCCTGGGCAGGGGTGTGGCAGTAGAGGAGGAGACATTCATGAGGGATGTTTATTACTTAATTAATTTTTTTTTTTAAAAAAGATGACTTGTAAGGGGATCCTAACCCTTGTCTTGGTGTTGTCAGCACCATGCTTTCCCAAGTGAGCTAACTGGCCATCCCTATATAGGGACCCGAACCCGTGGCCTTGGTGTTTTCTTCACCACACTCTCCTGAGTGAGCCCTGAGCTGGCCCTAGCAGCATCCTTCTTTTAAATAGTATTTGTTCCCCTCATATCTCAACAAAAGACTTTGATTTCTTCTTCAGTTCTATAGAATTCTCAGTCATTTTCACTTTGAGTAGTTACTTTTTTCATATCTATTTCTTTAACTCTTATTATATAGAATACATATTATATTTTTATAATAATGTAAGAGTTTACATTTTATTTTATAATTCTCATCTGCTTATCTCTCTCGTACATTGTGGTTGATTTTCTTAAATATCTCTCTTCAAATTTATTAATTTTATCTTCAACTATGTCTAGACTGCTCTTTAACCTGACTTAAAAGAAGGAATAAAAAGTATAATTTTTCTTTTTTGAAATCTAATTTTGATTTTTCACAAATGACTTGCTTATTTTCAATAAAGTTCCATTTTTGCTTGATGGATTTCATTGTTAAACATATTTTTAAAAATGTAAACATAGTTTCTTAATATTCTCTTTAAATTGTTCGAACATTCATAGTTCTTCTATATGCATTCTTTCATTTGGGGCATGTTCTGATAATCTTTCAAGCCGTCATGAGGGATGTTTAGAAGGTAGAAGTCCCACCTGAGGACAAGGGGTAAAGAGAAGTGTCCAGGACAGGCCTGGGTCTGTGGACAGTGGGACTATCCCTGAGATGAGGCCGGGTGGAGGAACAGATGTGGGGCTCGTGCTGACAGCAGTTTGGACATGTGAGTGGATGTCCTGTGGGGAGGCTGGTGTCCAGCAGATCACAGGACACACAGATTGAGGCTGGGGAAGAGGGTGAACTGGAGACAGAACTGGAGACAGACCTGGAAACCTTCAGTAAAGGCCTGGGGCTGGGGGGAGAGGAGGGGC
>NW_007787757.1:0-2435 GCF_000696425.1 Galeopterus variegatus
CACAGTTTTGCAACTCATAATGAAATGATGGGTCTAGACAATGTATATCAAGGAATACCAAACTGTTAGGTGAAATGTCGGTGGGGAACTTAATGATGGAGGGGTTATGCTGAAAACTCCCAAACTCACTAATCAATCACAGCAACACTAAAGAAGAGACAATCAGACATCAGGTGCCTCACAATGTATTGCAGCAGGAAGTGCACACATCACCTACAGAATAGACTTACCCAAAAATATTGAACCTAAATCTAATCAACTCTCTAGCTCTGACTACAAAGAACAAAGAAAGAAGTTAAACATCGCAATCTAAAAATTGGGACATTCTAAAGACAAATGACCCAGTTTCTCCAACAAATCAATAACATGAAAAGAAACCAGAGAAGGGATCTGCTTTAGAATAAAAGAGCTGAAACATAACAGCTAAATATAATAGGTAAAACTTTTTTGGATTCTTTTTTTATTTTTATTGAAATATAATCGATTGTACATATCTGTGGTGTACAGTGTTGAATATCAATACCTGTGTGCATTATGCTATGCTCAAATCAGGATAATTAGTATATTCAGCATTACACAATGAAATCATCTTTTGTGGCCCTTTGCCACTTTCTCGCTAGCCCCCCCTTCCCTTCCCCTTTCTCCACCTCTTGTGGCCTGTTCTGTTCTCTCCTTTTGAAAGTTAAACATATTATTGTGTTGTTGTGTCTTGTTTGTTTGTTTGTTTGTTTAGCTCCCACTTATGAGTGAGGACATGCAGTATTTCTCTTTTCGTGCCCAGCTTATTTCACTTAACGTAATTTTCTCTACTATTTTGGATTCCGAGTTGAATAAATCATATGTTAAACAACATCTTTGAGAAAAATTTAATATAACTGAGACTTACGTGACATAAAATTATTGTTATTGGTGTTAGGTATGATAATATTTGCTGGTTATGTTCTTAAGGGTTCTTATCAGTTAGGGATGCATACTAAAGTTATTTACAAGAGAAATAATATGGTGTCAGAGATTTGCCTTAAAATACCAGTGGGAAAAAAGAGAAGTTGGGTAAAACAAGGTTGAAAAAATGTTTATAATTGTCAAAATTCTGAAAACAAAACACCTGTAGAAAACTGGGTATCTGAATTACAATGTTGGAACTGCCTAAATAGTATTTTTAAAACCTTCAGTATTAAAAGAACCAGCAGGACCTGTCTATTGCTTATGTAAAATATTTTTACTTCTAGCAAGAGTCTGTGTTGAATGGGATCAGCCGCACTGCCAAGTTTAAAAGTTTATATTTATCCTGGCCTTTATTCTGGAAGAAGACAACATGTCAGTTTCTTAGGATAGTCTAAATTTGAAAACTTGTCCATATCTGAAAATATGAACGAAGGAAGAATTTGATATGGTGACAAAGCACTGTCCTCAGATGAGGTTAAATGATTTGGCCACTCAGAAGGGCATACCAACTAACTACTGGCAGTTACCTCTGGGGATCCTACCTTTTCTGATAGTTTGTACTGCTATCAAGCAACTTAGTCTGCTTCCTTACCATGCCAAACTTTAAGATTTCTGTCAACAACACAGAAAACTGAAGGGTGAAAGACCACAACCACATGGCCACTCTTCCTATTAAGATAAACTGAAATTAAATAATAAATATTCATGATACTATTTAAGAACAAAAGAGCTTTTAAAGAATTAAGCTATTTATAATGTGGCAGTGACAATATATAAACAGTTCTTATAAATCAATAAAAAGATGAATAACCCAATAAAAAAGTGGGAAAAGGACACAAAATCAATATAGAGAGAAATATAAATGACCAATAATAAACATTTTAAAAATTATTTTTAAACATTTAAAAAATCAACCTCAATAATAATCAATGAATATGAGTTAAGACAAGGAAATACCATTTCATCTATCAAATTGGCAAATGTTTTCAATGATAAGCAGTATTGATTTTTTTCTAGGAAGTAGTTATAAAAATTGATTCAACATCTCCAAAGGTCAACTTGACATTATGTATCAAAATTATTACCTTTGAACCAATAATTGTACTTCCTGGAACTTAACCAAAGTAAATAATCATGGATAGGGACAAAGATTTAGGTAGAAGAGAGTCCTATCAATGCTGTTTATAACAGTAAAAGTTTAAAATAATCTAGATATCCAATAATAGGTGTTGGTCAAATAAATTATGATACATACATGAAATAGAACACTATATTGCCATTAAAACTATCTAGACAAATACGCAATGATTGAGAAATATGTTTATATTATGCTAAGTTTGAAAACAGTGTTGTTAAAGTAGTATGTATTATATGTGCATATATAAGTATATGCAAAATACTTACCCAAAAAATAACTCCAGAATGGGAACTGATATTCTTTTTTATCTTTTTTTTTTTTTTTTTTTTGACCTGTAAGGGGATCGCAACCC
>NW_007787758.1:0-2435 GCF_000696425.1 Galeopterus variegatus
TAAGAGACTGGAATTGAGGGAAAGAAGGCGGCATGTGAGAGGTATTACCTTTTTCAGGCTATGAGCTTTGTATTTTTCAAAAAAAAAATCCCTTTGCCTCTCTGATTTTTGTGTTTCCTGGGAAAGCTCCGATGACCCGCTGCTTCGAGGCCTCAACATTCAAGGCCTGCGAGCTTTGTATTTTTTAAAAAAAAAATCCCTTTGCCTCTCTGATTTGTGTTTCCTGGGAAAGCTCCGATGACCCGCTGCTTCGAGGCCTCAACATTCAAGGCCTGACATTGATTTGAGGGAAGTCAGAAGGTGGTCTAAATTTTGTAGGTTAGAACTTCTCTGAAAAATAAGCGGCTGGGAACTAAGACGTACTCTTGGTACAGTCCTTTAATATGGTAATCTTTGAAATGCTCACTATTTATTCTGAAGGAAAAAAAGAAGAAAAAGGCATTTCCTTCTCTGGCAGAACATCTGCTGAGATGTTTTCTTCTCATTTGGTCATGTTAGTGGATGACTACTGGGCAAATTACCACACTATGCTTATGAGTTTGGGAACTACTGGAAGATTCTATAAGTCTGTTTTTACGATTTGGTCTCTTTCCCAGGAAAAGGAACTAATTAAATTTGGACCGGATGGAACTGAAGTCTACATCTGAGTGGTTCATTCAGGAAGGATCTTCTGTGTAGCCTCCTGGTGATAGGCTGTTACCACATGTGCCATTTCTAGCAGGTCTAAGGGGAGGTTTCAGATTCTGAAATGAATACACATTTTCTAGACTTACAATATTTTGATACTTTTTATGTGCCAAACAGTACTTTACAGATTGAAACATATTAACTCATTTAGTCCTCACCATAACCTTGTGAGGTAGGGAGACTCTAATCCTGTTCGGTGAGGAAACTGAGCCTCAGGGAGCCCACAGTGGAGAGAGCAGGCTGTTTGGCTCCAGTGTCTACGTATTGTAACCTGCTGCTCTAGAGGACAAAGACGTGCCTCTCATTTGGTATCATCTTCAGTATTCATTGATAGTTGATGATTGTCACTTTTAATCTCCTCCCAAAGACGCTGTCACCTATCTATCTATGTATCTATCTTCTAACAAATATTGGTTTTACAATGTTCTAGGCGCACGATTAGCCATTAGAAAAGACCCCATTCCTGCATTTGAGGAGTTCCCAATCTAATATGGAAGACAGATGAGCAAATAGGGTGTCAGAGGGTGGAGCGTATGACCTAGACTTAGAAGGGCTTACTCATCAGTATGTTATTTTAACCAAGTATAGTGCTAGCATGTGCCCAACACTCTGGACAAGGAGGTGAGGCCCTGGCCTCAGTGGCTACAGTCTGGTTAGGGAGATGGACACGTTAGCAGCATGCTGCAGTTTGGTGTGAGGACTGCAGTCATTTGGCCCACGAGTCAACAGGGGTGCACCTTTTGTAAACGTGTAAGGCACAAGCTACATTGTAAATGTACCAAAAGCAGTAACGGCCTGTTCAGGGAACTGCATGGTGGTCTAGCACAGCTGGGAGTCCAGTGCAAGTGGAGATGAGGTTAAGAGGGGAGGTTGGAGAGATCATCAGAGAGGGTTGGGAGGCAAGGGCATTGTCTACCATACCAGGGACCCTAGACTATTTTCAGACATTGTACCCAGCACGAAGGATTTCATTTCCTCCAAGCTCTCAGGTCACTTTAATTAAAAAGTAGAGGAGCAGAAATGAAGAGTTACCTAAAATTGAGCAATGATAGGATATTGCAAGTTTCAGAAGACTGGAAATCACCACTCTTATTTAGAGCTTGTGGCTATTTCTTATTGGAGACAGATTGAAGAAGAGACGTCCATGTCTTTGTCTATTTCTGGGATATCAGTTCAGCAATAAGGATGTTAGAAAGGAAAAGAAAAAGGTAGGGTTAAAAATCAATACCTCAAATTAATTTCCAATTCTTTTATTGGTCTGGATCCCATTTCGAGGTAATAATACGGAGCAATAAGACTTAGAGAGATAATTTATGGGTGGATATTTGAAATTTCTCTATAAGGAAGCACGTTACAAAGCTACCAGATTTTGTAATTTTCAGAATTAAAAGGAATGTAGTGGAATTGGATAATGGGTTGTGGAACCTCTTATTCTTGGATCATTGGTTTCAATACATCTCACTTTGGCAGTAACTAAAATTTATTTCAATTTTATGTCTGCTCAGTGGCTGAAATGAAGTGGGATAATAAGTGCAGTTCTGCATTTTGTGGAGGAATGCCCTAGTCACAGAAATCTCTAAGCGAACTGGTATTCCTTACATCTCCCCAGACATTTTTCCAAGATAGATGGTCAGAGAGAGAGGCGCCTCTTTGTCTCAGACTTCCTTCTTATTGTGCCAGAGAGAACGGTGTACCAAGAGTACTATTTAGAAGCATGAGACAAATTTAAGTTTATTGGAAAATTCAGT
>NW_007787759.1:0-2435 GCF_000696425.1 Galeopterus variegatus
TCCTGAATTCATAGTCTTAAACCTTATGCTACACCACTTCTAAAGTATATCCTATAGCTTTTGTCTGTTCTAAAAACAGGCACCAAGAATTGGAGATAGAAAAAAAATCATCCACATTATTGAAGGAAAATTTGAAGTTAGTAGGCATAGATTTAACAAGAAAGACCCAGGCCCTATGTGAAGAGAACTATAAAATGCCAATGAAGGGCATAAAAAAACCCCATAGGAACACATGAAAAAGCATTGTGTACTTTTGGATAAGGCTTAATAGCATAAAAATGTTGATTCTCCCAGAATTAGTAACCCCAAAGAGTTTATTTTTTAAAATTAGATAGATGTTTATATGAAATAAAAATTGCTCAAAACATCTGCAAAAACAAAACAGTGGGGGGATTGCCCTACCAGATATTAGAGTATACCGTAATCACATCAAAATGGAAATGTCAGAGAATTAGATAAAAAAGAATAGAGAAAACAGAAATCCTAACATATATTAAAATTTAATAGTTGTTAAATATGTTTTCAGTTCACTTGGGAAAGGATGAATTATTAAACAAATGTGATAGTATGACTGGTTATCCATGACGAAGAAAATAATATTGAGCCTTTACATTATATCGCCTACAAAAATAAATTCCAGATGGATGAAAGACACAAGTAAATAACAAAAATGTGAAAATCTTAGTAAAAACCAAGGAGATTACATATACAATCTAAAGCCAGGAGAAACTTTGTTAATTAAGACAGGTAGACCAGAAACCATTTAAAAACAAATAAACATACTTGCTTATAAATGAATAATTTTTAAATGCCACCTGCATAACAGAAAATAAACCAATAAACAAACTATGTATTGGTAGGAAATTGTAGTGCAGACAACAAAAAATTTAACATATTTCTTTGTATATAAAAAGGTCTTGCAAATTGAACAGAAAAAGAAATGATGGGACAGAAAAATGGGCAAAGCAGTATGAATAAGCAATTCAAAGAAAAAGAATTCCAAGTGGCCAGCATACATATTTAAAATTTCTCAAGCTCACTAGTGGTCAAGGAAATACAAATTAAAGTAATAATGAGATATCACATACCTGTCAAGCCAATAAAAATTGTGAAAGCCTCTACCTGTTCCTGATGGGCAATCTAAGTGTACATTCACACTTTGCTGGTACAAATGTGAATTATAACATCTTTTGTCTTTTGGGGACAGCAATTTGGCAATCTATTTAAAAACACATAGCATTTGACCTAGCAATCCCATAGAAATAAATAAGTTACATCTTGAGGTATAAGTGGTTCAATCCATCATAAAAGCTAAGTAGAATTGCAATCTATAATATTTTTGAAGAATAAAAATGATCCATTTATTTACATGATGGATCTTCTTTCATCAATGAAGATAATCTAGGGCTTATTAGTGCTATTCCTGGTTTGAGTTTGAGATATTAAAGCTCATATATCTCTGTGGCTCAGGGATTAGTGCTTAGCTAAGGCTAATTTAGGAATAACTCCTATATTTGGTCCAGTTTCAAGGTGTCTAGACCTCTGGGTTCAGGCTGAGATAATGAGAGACAAAGGTCTTTTCCATTAGGTTTGGGGCAGAATAAAAAGATATGTGTAAGGATTTCCCTCTGAAATCTTTCAAGAAGAGGAAGGCGCAGGAAAGGGGTCCATTCAGGAAGAGAGAACAATGTAGCAATGTCAGAATAATAGTAGACCTTGCTACTTGCGGTAGGTTGTTGCAATAATGACCCCCAATTTATTCACACCTCCCTTAGGGGGTCCCTTCCCACACTGACTCTGGGCTTGCTTTGATCAAGCAAGAGACTTGAAAAGTGCACATATATTTGGGCTTGTTTTCTCTTGCTTCTCTTGGGCCCTGAGACCATTGCAATGCAAACAAGCTCGGTTTAACCCACTGGATGATGAGGACATTTGGCCTGGTTATCCTAATAGCCACCCAATTAACTGTCAAACACATGAATGAGGCCACTGACCACTAGCCGATGGAAGACACCTGAGTGAGTCTGGCTGAGATCATGAGAACTGCGGAGGTTGGCCCAGCCTAAACTGTCAACCCACTAAATCTTGAGCTAATAAAAGGCTATGGATTTTAAGCTATGGTTTGTTACATAGCTGAAGCTGCTACATTGCTAAAGGGCCAGGAGGCAAAAATGTTACAAAACTTTAGAGTTTTTGAGTATCCATGCTTTAAAGTGAGAGACTTATGTGAATATAACCAAGTGTAAATATATAGAAATGTGTATGAACAGAGTCATGGTATACCAGGAAGAAAATTGAAAAGAAAGGCAAAGGCTTACACTGGACAATAACAATACTCAATCAAGTTGATTCAACCCTTAAAAGAAAATAAACGGAAGTATAAAATAAAAGCATTGAAAAGTGTGGATGCTTAGATTGTATGAATACGGAGTTGG